>NC_137621.1:45337543-45360043 GCF_963280865.1 Gymnoscopelus braueri | reverse complement strand
TTTCAACCTGCAGCGAGTCGACACTGTTTGTGCAAGTAAGAGAGAGTGTGTGTGTGTGTGTGTGTGTGTGTGTGTGTGTGTGTGTGTGTGTGTGTGTGTGTGTGTGTGTGTGTGTGTGTGTGTGTGTGCGCGCGCGTGCGTGCGCGTGTGTGTGTGTGTGTGTGTGTGCGCGCGCGTGCGTGCGTGTGCGTGTGTGTGTGTGCGCGTGCGTGCGCGTGTGAGCGGAGAGAGCGAGCTAGAGGGACAGGTAAAAAAAACACAGGGAATGTGTTTGCATGTTCATCAGTAAGGAACAAAGCTATGTCGCAGTGTTTAAGACGAGTGTCTGTGAAGTTTTGACAATGGAGGAGAGGCGGCAGACAATGGATGCAATGAGATCTGTTAGAATTGCTCAATCAAAGGACATTTTCAAAAGTAAAATATGAAAGGTACATTCATAAAAAGAAAAAGACTGTTGCTGCTATTATTGTTTGAGCCCGGCAAAAAAAATAGAGAATAAATCGGAATTTATAATTTCCCCGAACAATTAACAATGCGGTATTTTTTTTGGCTGACATTCACCTTGACTGCAAATGAAACACAAACATTAGTGTCGTTCTTCTTCACATTTCTCTGCATCCAGTTGCTTTATTATTATTTATTTTAGTGTTTTTTTGTTTTGTTTTTTGTTTCACAACATTGTGCCAGTCTTCAAATTGAGTGCAGTGATGGCAGATACCGACACTCCAAAGCATTTCTTTTTGACTTGCACAAAACCATTCAACCTGTGTTTAGTATTTTGTTGCTGTCGGGTGGGATCCTCATATGTTGAGAATTCAAATAAAAAAACAGCCAAAATGAGCAGATCTACAAGCTCAATCTCACGTTGAGCTTGTAGATCTGCAAATTTGTGCTATAGCCTACTTTCGTGTGACACTGCAGTATGAAGTAGGGCATACATACATGAAAAAAACATGAACAAGTTCAAATATGGTTTTGCCCGGCTGTAACGATTTGTATTTTTTCTGTACTGAGTCAGTAGAGCTACACTGTATATTCCATTGGCAGACTATTCATTATAGTAATTATGAAAATGATGCATAGTGTTTAAGGGGCGGGCCATACTTGTATTTAAACGTACACGTGTTGTTGGAGCAGGCACATTCACAGCGTTCTAGTCTACGTGTTTGCATGTTGTTTTTTTTGCCATCGTAGCACCAACATATTTGGGGAGTTATGATTTGATAATTATAACTGAACTAGGCGAGGAGAAAGCGAGGGACGATGACGGCAACGTTGAAATTAGAACAGGGCACATGGCAGGAGCCTATCTGTGATATACCGATAAGGCGGATATCCTTTAACAGGGGTCGGCAACCTTTTTGACATGAAATGCCATGTTTTCTTTTTCTTGACAGTCAGTGTGGCATATCAATTAAAGAGATTGTTTACCCCCCAAAAAATCATATTTTCTCTCAATTATACATCCCATGAAGCCTTGAACTCATGGAGATTTTTTTAGTTTTTGTCACATTCCTAAGCCAAAAATTTGAATTGAAGTCTCCATGGGGTGAGTAATCGATAGAATTTTTTTTTGGGTGTGAACTATCCCTTTAAGTTTTATTATGAAACCACATCAAAATGTAATATTTTCAACTGATTTTGATTGTCCATAGGTTATACATAACAACCTTTAGAAATATGTTCTTTCACATCAGGATGTTTGATTATTAGACTCATCATATAACCCAATAACCCACCTATCTCCCAGACTCCCTCCCCAGACAGAGCCAGGAGTTTGCAATGAATGAATGTAGAATTATGTGCACGATGTCATTTGTAGATGTGAGGGGACCGTCTTCTACCCCGGATTTTTACCATTGAGCTAATAGAGGTTTAAAGTAACTAAGTACATTTACTCAAGTGCTGTATTTAAGTACAATTCTGAGGTACTTTTACTTTACTGGAGTATTTCCAATTTTCTACACTTTTACTTCTACTCCACTACATCTCAGAGGCAAATATTGTACTTTTACTCCACTACAATTATGTGAAAACTTTAGTTACTAGTTACTTTACAGATATAAATTAGTACATTATAAAAGATACATTAACCACTTTAACACTATTTTATACCTAGGCTATTTGAAAATAGCCGATCTACAAGCTCACAACGCGTCGCGATGCGACGCGTTGTGAGCTTGTAGATCTTGTAGATGTACTACAGCTTGTAGATCTGTAGTACATTTACTAAAGGAACTGTACTTAAGTGCAATGTTGAGGTATTTTTACTTTACTGGAGTATATCCAATTTTCAGTACTTTTACTCCACTACAATTAGTTGAAAGCTTTAGTTACTAGTTACTTTGTAGATTTTCTATTATTATTACAAAACATTAGAATTCCGGACTTTTACTTACGTAACAGAGTACTTCTACATTGCAGTATAGATACTTTTACTTAAGTATAACATTTGAGTACTTTTTCCACCGCTGCTCAGGGGATACAATGAATCTTGACCATCAGGTCAAAATTCGTGTCAGATCCTTTGTCTAGGTGAGACATGACCTATGATCTAAATGTCTCAATAGAAGAGCAGGGAGACAAAATACAACCACCCCAATCGTATAAGTTATATTGTATTAACATACTCTACCATACAGGTTGGACAACATTACCTTTTATTCATAAAAAAAGAAAGTTACATAGTGCCTATGCCAGTGTGCAAGTCATCAGCCTCCCCTGTGCCAATATTGGCACCCGTGCCTAAGGTTGCCTACCCCTGTCCTATAACGTATATCCCATAAATAAAATACTGGACCACATCCTGTTACTATGAACACAAAAAGACAAGTAATGTCTAAAATGCAGATCAGTCGGTAATTCTGCTATACAGGAAGACTGAGAGAAATCATGTGACACACACGGCACGCACACGCACGAACGCGCGCGCACACACACACGCACACACACACACGCACGCACACACGCACGGAAGCACGCACGGAAGCACGCACACACACACACACACACCACTCAGGCAACAAAAGTGCTTCACAAGTTGTCTGTGATGTCCCACTGCCACTCTTACCAGAATATACCCATACCCTCTCTCTCTCTCTCTCTCTCTCTCTCTCTCTCTCTCTCTCTCTCTCTCTCGCTCGCTCGCTCGCTCTCTCTCTCTCTCTCTCTCTCTCTCTCTCTCTCTCTCTCTCTCTCGCTCTCGCTCTCGCTCTCTCTCTCTCTCTCTCTCTCTCTCTCTACCCTGTAATGAATCAAGTCGCGTGAGTTTCTAATCCGGCCCTTTAGCAGCGGAGTGTGAAAGTGTTGTGTGTACCTTACATGTAATTAGGGGCTCCAGATCGAGGGGTCTCAGTTCCAGTGGTGGAAAAAATAACTCAAATTTTTTAAATAAGCAAAAGTATCAATACTGCAACGTAGAAATACTCTGTTACAAGTAAAAGTCCGGAATTAAAATGTTTTGTAATAATAATAGAAAATCGACAAAGTAACTAGTAATTAAAGCTTTCAACTAATTGTAGTGGAGTAAAAGTACTGAAAATTGGATATACTCCAGTAGAGTAAAAATACCTCAACATTGTACTTAAGTACAGGTACTTGAGTAAATGTACTTAGTTACTTTACATCACTGCTCAGTTCCCGCCTGACCTATAGCAGCCCCAACGCCACTTTAATTGATCTTCACATTTTTACCACATAAGAACAGCGCTACTACACCCATTCAATCCAGTAAAGCATCTGTGTTACCTACCTTAGATTTGAGCTATATTTATAGAGCACATTGGTTCTCAAAGTGGGGTCCATGGGGGGATCACAATCATTTTAGCCACTTTAACCATTATTTTATACTTTGGCTATTCAAAAATAGCATATATACAACAAGCTCATAGCGCGTCACCTCATGCCACGCTGTGAGCTTGTAGATATGCAAAAAAAACATTACATCGTGAACATTAATTTTGTGCAAATCTTAGAATATATTTAACATTTTTAACTGAAATCTTTGCTTCTGGGAGTCCCTGGAACAGAATGTTTTGAGATGGGGGTCTGTGGCCAAATACATATCATTTTGGGGGTCCTTGGCATGAAAATCTTTGAGCACCACTGATAGAGCAACATACGTTTTTCAGAAAACTGTTAAGATTTGGAATACATTTTTTGAATCGGCCTCAGGTCTTAATGGGTTAAAAGATGAACTGGCTTCTGGAGGGAGCTCTGACTCTGGCACTTGGAGATTAAATGTTATCTTGATACAAAAAAACGCCTAACAGGGTGTTGTTGTTTTTGCTGTAAACATTCATTTTCTCAGTTTTCCTGCCCCCACTTATGAACTATGTGCTGTACCCTTGTAAATGACAGTCAGTTGTGATTATCAATAGTAGTACACCGTTAAATGTGGAACAATCAGACAGTGTTGGGCAAGTTACCTTCACAATGTGATACTGTGTATTTATTTATGTGAAGAGTAATATATTACTTATGAATTTTGAGTTACTTTTACCAAAATTCCCAAATATTCAAGGGCTCAAGAGTTAGTATTCACTTAGTATTGACTTAGTATTCACTGACTTAGTATTCAGTTACTATTCACTTACTTAGTATTCAGTTAGTATTCAATGACTTAGTATTCACTGACTTAGTATTCACTGACTTAGTATTCAGTTACTATTCACTGACTTAGTATTCAGTTAGTATTCACTGACTTGTATTCACTGACTTAGTATTCACTGACTTAGTATTCACTGACTTGTATTCAGTTAGTATTCACTGACTTAGTAGCCTATTCACTGACTTGTATTCACCGACTTGTATTCACTGAATTCGTATTCACTGACTTAGTAGTATTCACTGACCTAGTAGTATTCACTGACTTAGTAGTATTCACTGACTTGTATTCACTGACTTAGTATTCACTGACTTAGTATTCACTGACTTGTATTCACTGACTTGTATTCACTGACTTAGTATTCACTGACTTGTATTCACTGACTTAGTATTCACTGACTTAGTATTCACTGACTTGTATTCACTGACTTGTATTCACTGACTTGTATTCACTGACTTGTATTCACTGACTTGTATTCACTGACTTAGTATTCACTGACTTAGTATTCACTGACTTGTATTCACTGACTTGTATTCACTGACTTGTATTCACTGACTTGTATTCACTGACTTAGTATTCACTGACTTAGTATTCACTGACTTGTATTCACTGGCTTGTATTCACTGACTTAGTATTCACTGACTTGTATTCACTGACTTAGTATTCACTGACTTAGTATTCACTGACTTGTATTCACTGACTTGTATTCACTGACTTGTATTCACTGACTTGTATTCACTGACTTAGGATTCACTGACTTAGGATTCACTGACTTAGTATTCACTGACTTAGTATTCACTGACTTGTATTCACTGACTTAGTATTAACTGACTTAGTATTCACTGACTTAGTATTCACTGACTTAGTATTCACTGACTTAGTATTCACTGACTTGTATTCACTGACTTAGTATTCACTGACTTGTATTCACTGACTTAGTATTCACTGACTTAGTATTCACTGACTTAGTATTCACTGACTTGTATTCACTGACTTAGTATTCACTGACTTAGTATTCACTGACTTTGTATTCACTGACTTGTATTCACTGACTTAGTATTAACTGACTTAGTATTCACTGACTTGTATTCACTGACTTAGTATTCACTGACTTAACATAGTGGCTCTGGCTGCATATCAGTGGGATGTGTAACACCCATGAGCATGCACTTTTACCATAGAGTCTGGGTTGAGCACTCTATACACCGTGTGCTTTCTGTTTTCAGTTATTGTGGGGAAAGCTTTCGCTGAAAAGAACCAATGCGACACGTTGTGAGCTTGTCAATCGGCTATTTTCTGAAAAAGCTTTCCCCACAACACAGATGCTGGGCTTTAAGTGGTTAAGGCACTTCATGGCCCCTAATTACCTTTTAGAGTTATTAACCCCTTACCAGCCACTAAGTTCAGGCTGAAGAGGAGCTCAGGATAGATACATGACTGTCTTCTCACTTCTTAAAACATAATCTTATCTTTCTAAATGTAAACAAATTCAAATGCTATTTTTTTTATTTTTTTATCTCTTAATGTTTTATTCCTGACAGCAATTTCTATTGTATGCCAACGCATTCTCACACGCAAGTCATACTACGGTGTCGAGCTGGGCAGTGGCGGAACAACTGAAAGTATGATCAGGC
The DNA here is from genome assembly GCF_963280865.1 of Gymnoscopelus braueri. Taxonomy (NCBI): domain Eukaryota; kingdom Metazoa; phylum Chordata; class Actinopteri; order Myctophiformes; family Myctophidae; genus Gymnoscopelus; species Gymnoscopelus braueri. Next base: position 45,353,803 of record NC_137621.1, on the reverse strand, counting down.
CCCCCCCTGCGCACGCATGCGTCCCCAACGCATGCACGCGCATGCGTCGCGCAATTTGCGTTTTTTGGGCGGATTTTGTTACTTTTTTCCGGTTTTTGGTTACTTTATTTCGGTTTTAGGGTTAGGTTTAGGTTAGGGTTATGTTGTTTAATTCTTATTTTTGCGGAGGCGAAGAGGCGGAGAGGCGGAGAGGTGGAGCACGCAAAGTGCGTCTAATTCTAATAAAATAAAGGTCCATGTGATCTGACGGCCCGGGCCCCCGGAGTCCCGGGCCCGTAGGCGGCTGCTTACCCAGCCTACCCGGACGCTCCGCCACTGGAGCTGGGTAATATCTGACCAGGCGTCAGACATGTGACCTGACAGCCTTCACCTGTCACGTCACATGTAGAGGAGGACGACATGGTTTACCATTCCAAGCTTATCGGGATGCAACTTGAACGCCGCCCAAGTCGGCAGCCACACCGCTTGGCACACCTGCCTCGCTTTAAACGTTTTTACCGGTGCGAGATCTTTTTCTTCTTTCGAAAATAGAAGATCATCAAGCTCAGTAGATCGGCTTAAAAATGCAAACATCGTCAGATGTTTGAAGCTTTTTGAAAATTGAGCGTAGCAACTTAAACCCTCTGGGACTTGGTAAACTGGACCTGAGTTGGCTCTGTACTTAGGTGTCATGAAACCTTTCAAATCTTGATGTTCTCACAAGTTTAGTAATACAAACGTGTGTGTGTGTGAGTGTGTGTGTGCGTGTTTAAGATCAGACTCTCCGCAAGACAAACCACTGGCAGAATAAGTGACAAAGTAGCCATTACGGTAAATGGAAAGCTTTTAGCCTGCATTATGAAAAATTACTTTACACTCAAGACGTCATCAGACAGTATATAAGCTCAGAGCAAAGCCATAGGTAATACTTTCACATAAATACTGTAAGTAAGTAGGTCAGAGAGGCTTATTGTCGGCATCAGTCTATCCCTGTTACAATGCTCTAGACCAGTGCTTCTCAAAGTGGGGTCCGAGTACCCCCAGGGGTCCTTGGGGGGGCTCCATGGGGTCCCCAGCAAAATGTGTTAATATAGCATCACAATATTTTTAACCACTTTAACCTTTTATACTTTGACTATTCAAATATAGCAGATCTACAAGCTCATAGCGCGGCACCGAGTGCCACGCTACGAGCTTGTAGATCTGCATTTTTTGAAAAACGTGACAATTTGTGCAAATCTTTGATATATATTTTTTAAAGCGAACATTTGTAACTCAAACCTTTACTTCTGGGGGTCCCTGGAACAACATATTTTGAGATGGGGGTCCGTGGCTAAATACATATCATTTTGGGGGTCCTTGACATGAAAAAGTTTGAGAAACACTGGTCTAGTGTCTGTGTCTGTGTCTGTGCGTGTGCGTGTGCGTGTGCGTGTGCGTGTGTGTGTGTGTGTGTGTGTGTGTGTGTGTGTGTGTGTGTGTGTGTGTGTGTGTGTGTGTGTGCAACTGTGCATGCACATGTCAGATGTAAGAAGGGGGAGGGGTCCAAGGAAAACATGTTGGGTACCACTGATTTACAGTAGTCTACAGAAAGGTCTGCAATATTTCACTGCTAATCCGGCTCTACAGCAGCAGGTGGTATTTTGTTTTCCGCGTCACACCACGTTCTCATGAATCAAAAATCAAAAACCGGGAAATGGTACTGTAACACAAATTCGGCAATCGATGTCTAAGACTACCTACCGTGACGATCTCGGCCCCCCCTGACATCAATACAACGCCGCTACGCTTAACAAATTACCACCCTCATTTCATAAACCACCGTGGTACACACACCCCAAAAAGGCCTATGGAAAATAAATCATATTTTCATTCAACATTATTCAGAGTGTCATCTCCCAAGCATAATGTAAGCTACCCAGAGGCCATGGAATTTTACAGTGAGAGCAACAATGCTGAGAGGAGAAATTTGCACCGGCGAGAGTCGGCGAGAGTGCATGATGAAGATTCCCAAGCCAAGCTGCGCTTAGATTTATATTAATATTGTTATTACCCACTTTCAAGCTTGGCGTCCCTATTTTGGCCATGTCTTGACTTAGATTGTATTTTACTTTTTATTTACAAAAAAATATGAAAATCTACAAGCTCACAATGCAACTACAACAAGCAATGCGACACGTTGAGCTTGTAGTTCTGCATTATATTGTCCTTTTTTGTGTTACTGAGCAAAACACTTCACCCTTTTTTTGTTATTTCTTTGGGCTATTCAAAAACAGCAGATCTACAAGCTCATAGCTCGGCACTCGGTGCCGCGCTATGAGCTTGTATTTCTGCTATATAGCCAAATCAATCTAAAAATGACACAGATGAGTCCCCGGATTGAATGGGTTAATGGCACTTGCCCACAAGGATGGAGTTACATGCAGAGGACAGATTTCACATGGGTTAAATGCAGGCGACATATTTCACACAATGTGCAAATACCCCAAAAGTTTGAGCACTCGTACAGTAGCAGCAAAACAGAAAGGTCACCAAATCAGTCGTGGACTTCTAGCCCCCAAACGGAACAACAGGAGGTTGTTGATGGAGTAGCCGCATGTTAATTACTGACTGCCTCTGGGGCGACTCACCTGCTCCAACCCCCACGCGCCCACCCGCCTGCGCGGCCCCCGTCAGTGTTGCCACATTTTGTGAGAGAAACAAGCAGCCAGGTATGAAAACAAGCCGCAAAAAAGCGACAATATAGGCGGCTTATTAAACTGACTGTATATGCATCGGCTATGCAACGCGTTGTGAGCTTAGCTTGTAGATAGGCTATTTACCAATATTTACAAGTGACTTAACACAGCATACCTAAGGTAAATTGGTTGTTGTTCTTGAACCATTTGGAATAAATGCATGGGCATCATGGTTTTTCCCCAGCAAAAATAATCAACTCTAGGTGCAACTGACATTGAGCAATACAAGTTTGAAATGACTGGAATAGAAGGTTTTTAATTCTCGCCTAAATATTTTCTATAAATCTCTGCATAACACTGCTATTATCATGTATGAGCTGGAAAACACAAGGTGGCCACAGTATGAAGCCTTAGCCTATGACCATAAAACATTTGACTCTGTGAGAAAAAAGACTTGATTCTAGCCTTAAAATAAAATGAAATTTGAGTGGAACCACAAAATGGTATGGCACTGCTATGCCCTATGGGGATTTGGTTTCTTGACAGAAAAACATGGTTTGGATTTTTAATATCACTGGATTGGATCATGTTTACTCTTCCTCAAAGTAAGAACATCATTTTTGAGGAAATATTTCATATTGGTGGAGTAGAATTCAACTTTGAACTTAAGTCGCTGCAGCTTTGTGAATGTTGATTGTAGCGTCAGTTTTGATGCTATCTTGGAATCATTTTAATCACAAGGCCTGTACCTTTAAAATAGTATCTAGCTTGCCTAGGTAGGTGACACACACACACACACACGTGTACACTTGTTTGTTTGTCTGAAAAATGCAAAAACAAAAAAAAGACCAAAGTCGCTTATAAGAAGCGGACATGGCAACGCTGGTCCCCGTGCCATAATGCAGGTTCCACGCTCATACCCCATGCCCGGGACGCCCTCTTATCTGCCCAGAACGAGCCGTTGCACGGTGACAATACATGCCAGGGACCTGCCACACACAACTCCCTGCTGGGTGATGTGTGTGATCTGCCGCTCTCTCTGGCACACGGAAATACAATAGATTAAACTGAGGACTGCTAGGACTTTTATGTGCTGTAATGGTATCGACATAGCATATATTTTGGGCTTGTCATTGTAAGCGAAAATTGTCAAAGAAAATAGCCGATCTACAAGCTCACAACACGTTGCATCGCGACACATCTACAGCTTGGAGATCAATTATTTTCTATATTCATATAGCGAAATGTATAGGGCAAACAGAAAATAGAGAAACAGAGAGAGGGGAAGCATATACATACATGGGCAACTGGCGTCCCGGGGGCCACATGCGGCCCCCACCTTCACTTAATGTGGCCCGCGGGTTAATATCGGAATACTGATATATTATTGATTTCAGCTGTTACAATTCCAAACATGCAAACATGACCCGCTTTAATTACTTCAGTCTAAATTAGTAAGTTAATCAGCTTAATGACTAGTATAAAAATGCTATTGCCTTTTTTATGTCCAATGTATTTGTATTTAAGTTCATAAAGTTAACATAAGTAAAACTAAATGCATTTGAAATGAAATAAAAATGTTACTTAAAAGAAATATATAGCAAAACAAAATCAGAAACAAAATCAAAACGTGTCGCAGTGCGAGGCGTTTTGAGCTTGTAGATCTGCTATTTTTGCTACTTTTGTGTGACATAGAATGGCGAAGTACGGCATTAATTCACAGAAAAAAGTAAAAATACGGAGATAAGACACGTCTGCCTGACAGTATATGCAATGTGGCCCCCTGGAGTGAGTGTGGAAATATAGTGGCTCTATCCATCATCAAAGTTGCCCACCCCTGATATACAATGTTACAAACAATGCGTCTCCTCACTATCGTATATTGCGCGCACCCACAAGCACATGCATGCTCACACACGTGCACACTCACACCACGAGTTGCATTTCGGAAACTGCACTTTTTGACGAGACCAAACCTCGTGAAAACGAAACGAAAAAGTAGCAAGCATCAAGTGTCTCTTTCGGGGAAGATAACCAAAATCACTTTCTCCGCAGGAAGACATAACGTGACGTGTTGATTTTCGGTGACTGCGAGGTGAACCAGAGGACAAACTTGCAAAGCCCATATGATGCCCTAAACTGCTAAGACCTTGACTTGAGCCAGCCTCCTGTCAGCGCTTTAATAAGACGACTGGCGAACACAGCATGTCGCGGGGAATGCCAGGACACTGGGAGTCTATGGTGCCAGCACTGTGTGCCCCCGGAACAGCGGAGCAGCCGGGTTAGTCTCCGACCGATCCAGCAGAGTGTGTGTGTGGGGGGGGGGGGGTGCAACCCGGGACCGGGGTTTGGGGGCTGGCATCTGGTTTAATATAAAAAGGCCGTCCCTGGCCGTCACTCGCCCAATACGTTGGCACCGGCATCGGGGCAGGTTGGGGCGGCGGACGGCATGCCAGCGGGCGTAACAGCTGGCTCCAGCCGCGGCCTCTGCCTTTTGGCCCCGTCGCCGCCGCCGCCGCGGCCACGAGAGCGGCACGACGGTCGGACGGACGGACGGACGGAGGGCTTTTTTATTAGCGCCGCGGCCAGAGCGCCAGCTGATCCTCTCCCAGGGTCGCTGTCAGCGCTGATGTCTTCATCGCTAAGCCGAGCAGACAGCCCAGGGCCTGGCAGCCAGCGGAGGTGACAACAAATCCAATTACCTCCCCTCCATGGTGCCCGCAACCACCACCAGACCGGGGGAGGGGGGAGGGGAGCTGGGGGGGGGGGGGGTGGGTTTGGGGGGGCAAGGGGGGAGGAGGATGTTGGCAGGGTTTTGCAGAGGTGATGTAAGGGGGGGGGGGGGGGGGGGACAGAGGACGGAGGGACACGGGCAGGACAGGAAGTGGGGCGCGACAAGACGTGAGGTATATCCCTTTTCGATGTTGGCTCTAGAGTGGCGACAGTGGTGACTTCTTCGGCCGTGTATTATACATAAACATAGGACATCCCCCCCTTTTTTTATTTAATTTTTTTTTACTTCTCTCTCTCTCTTTGCGTTTCATTCCATTTTCTCCAAAGTCATTAAAACATTAACAAACTTAACTGAATAAATGAGTCACAGATGATTTCACGATTCATAAGTCCTGGACGACTGAATTTCATTCATAGAGTAAAGTAATATTTCCTGAAGGGACTATTTTTTGCTAGACTTTTCACTTTAAAATGCATTGAAATGCTGAAGTTCTCGCTCCGAAAGCGCTGACTTTTTTCAGTTCTGCTTTATAAAGGACCCTTACTGCTGAAACCTCTTCCCAATACATTTACATGAGAGGGTATAATTTGATTCAATGTTATTATCAAAAATAATATTGCTTAAGTGCCAAGCGTGAATCCACAAAGGAAGCAAGAGAGGGAGGGAGGAAGGATGGAAGAGTAGAACTAGGCACAATTCCAAAAGTTTCTGAACAAACATCACACTTCAAAATGAGAAAAAGACAGAAAGAACAAAAAAAGGGGAAAGACTTCAAACGAAAAGGCTTGACACTTGATAGGAAGAGGGTCACGCCAGCCGACGACGTCTCTGCCGTTAAGGTGACACAATGGCATCTTCACTGCACTCTTTGTTTCTCAGACACAGTTCAGAGAACGGCTTCTTATTAATAGAAGCCTGTAAATGTGAGTGATAAGAAAAGATCATAAGTGTGCCGGAACACGTCATGCTGCTCGGACGCGCCAGACAGTTGCATCACTCACTCCCCACGGCGAGGCTGATGCCTGATAGAAACTTCGTCCTACGACAGAGCATAAATTAGGCATCACGGCGGTAGGACAGTAACAAAGTATGTTTACTTGAGTACTGTTACTATTTTTTGAGTATCTGTGCTTTACATGAGTATTTTTTTGTTTTCTTTTTATACTGATGACTTGAACTCCCCCTACATTTCAAAGCCAAATATTGTACAAATATTGCACTTTTGACAAAAAAAATAAAGATTGCAGATCTACAAGCTCTCAACTTGGTATTTTTTGGTATGGAAAATGTCTGGAAAATCTTTCAATACAGCATTGGTGCTTTTTTTTTATTAAAAAAAGAAAATGTATTTTGTAATTTGTACTTTTGAATACTTACAGTATTATTATTATTATTTATTTATTTATCCCACAATTTTGTAACCCATTTTTTCACCCAGTGCCAATTGCCTATGTAATCCTGGGCACTACACTCCCTCTGCCAGCCTAGGGAGAGCCCAGACTGAGCTCAAGCCTCCTTCAATGCATGAGGAGTGAGCAGGCCGCTTCTTATCACCTGACAGGGGGGAGTTTCCCCCGGTAGGACATAGCGCGTGGAAGGAACACGTTATTCCAACCAGTTCCTTTCCTCTCCATCAGGCAAATACTTACAGTATTGTTAAAAGCAAGTATGCCAGTACTTAGTACACATTTTACTGCAGCAACTTTCACTTGTAGTCGAGTAATATTTGACAAAGACTGTATCTATACTTTTGTCTCAGGTACTGGGGTTGAGTACTTTGTCATACACCACTGGGCATGACTGTCCCCGAAAGTCGCCTTTTCGGTCCGTGTCGCAAAACAGGAGGACACCTTGAAAGCCGGGCGTCTTCATTAGATCCATAGCACTTAGGTGAAACCGACCCCCCTCAGTAAAAACTCAAGACTATAGTGTCAAGGCCGGGAACGTGTCTAAACCTGTCCCGCCTCTCATTTACGTGGCCGTATTTCCATAAGAAGCATCAGGTAATGGGAGAGTTTAATAATTTTAAAAAAGTATAATAAGCGTATACACACTCAGCCCTTTGCACCGCGTCCCCCCTGGCTCTAACGTTAACTCGATTAAATCTCCATAAACAGATTGGATGATCTATAGGACACAACATGGTAAGTGGCCATCGCCCGGTATTGATCGACCATCGGCCTCGGGGGCGGCTCTGAGGTGAAGGACGGAGGGGACGAGGCCTGCCTTGAAGACACTTATACTCCAAGTGGGTCTCAAAGTGGGGTCCGGGGACCCCCAGGGGGCCGCTTGAGATGATCCAAGGGGGCCCCTAGCAAAATTAGTTCATGCAGTAGTTCTCAAACTTTTACATTTCAAGGAGCCCCTCTTACAGTAACTCTGACAGGATACAAACGACCCGTTAGAGTCCATTTGGTTCCATTTGTACACTGTCAGAGTTACACACTTGTAAGGGTCCATTTGGAACCCCCTTAAGGAACCCGTCGACCCCACTTTGAGAACCACTCTGTCAATATAACATCAAAATCAGTTGAACCACTTTAACCCTATTTTGTACTTTGGCTATTTGAGAATGAGCCGATCCACAAGCTCACGGTGCATCACGACACGGCGCGTCGTGCGCTTGTAGATCTGCTATTTTCGAAAGTTTCTGAAAAATCTTGAAAAAAACTGTGGAAAAAGTCTGAATGATTATTGGAAAAACACCACAAATCGTCTTTTATGGGGGGAGGGTCCTAGGCACAAAATATGTTCAGATGGGGGGTCCACGGGCCAAATACACATCGACTTGAGGGTCCTTGACATGGAAATGTTTGAGAACCACTGTTAAACTCGGACGGGGGGGGGGGGGGGGCAAGCTGAAAAAGGAGGCAAGTTGCCAAAGCAACAGTCTCCCTGCCTGCCCTACTACTTCCTCTCACAACCTCAGTTACTTACTTCACACTCCCCACACACACACACACACACGCACCCCACACACACACACACACACACACACAAACACACACACACACACACACACACACACACACACACACACACACACACACACACACACACACACACACACACACACACACACACACACACACACACACACACACACACACACACACACACACGCACGCACACACACGCACACACACACACACACGCACACAATCGCAGTGCCGAAGGTCCCTTACTCTCTCTCTCTCTCTGTCTTTCTCTCTCTCCCCCAGTCTCTCTCTCTGTGTCTTCGCCTTATCAGCGGAAGAAACCGCGGCACCGGAATTTCGCCTCAGCGGCTCCGTGACTTCCGTGCCCAAGCGAAGAAGATCATCCACTAACCCCCCCCCTGTCTCCCCGCCGCCCCGGCCCCAACAGACCACAACAGATAGGAGACGAAAAGGGGGGGTGGGGGTGTGTGTGACGGAGTGATAGCAAAGTGAGGAGGGAGGCGGTACTGTAGCGTCGCGGGCTGTCCGACTCATGAGCGGAGAGAGAGAGAGAGAGAGAGAGAGAGAGAGAGAGAGAGAAGCTCTCACTTTTGATGGTTGGCTCGAAGCCCTGCCAACATATTTCATATTCATAGCCTCAATAAAAAAAGAGGGAAAAAAAGAAAATCTATCTATGGTGGACAGGGGAGGGTGGGGTGTGTGGGGGGGTTCTGCAAAATCTGCAGTAAGACCCCCTCCGTTCAAAAGTGAAAAGAACGAGGCTTAGTGGACGGATGAGAGAAGACTGACAGATACAGTGTATATATAGAGAGAGAAAGAGAGAAAGACAGACAGAAAGACAGACAGACATTGAGAGAGAGAGAGAGAGAGAGAGAGAGAGAGAGAGAGAGGGAGAGAAAGAGAAAGAGAGAGAGGGAGAGAGAGAGAGCGCGCGCCCGCTTCATGGTAGTCAGATGAGGGTCTTCAGATGGGTTTGCAGGCTGCCGATGGGTGACTCGGGGCCATCTGAGCATGGCGCCTCAGGACATGCCCGTCGAGAAGGCGACGCGATCCGATACCCCCACTTATGCGCGGCATACATACATATGCCCCCCTCTCTTATGCAGAGGAGCAAGCACCTCCCCTCAACCCCCCCCCCTCCCGTATCAATTGCAGAACTTTTTCTCTATTTTGGTCATTATGCCAAGTTGTTTGAGCAGAGTTGTCTTGCATGTCTGAATGAGGAATGCGAGCTTACTGGGCTACGACCGGCGAGAGAGAGCGGCCTGCTCTGCATAAAATGAGCGCCGCCGCGCTCCCCCTCAACACAGGTTGTTTTGGGGACAGCGTCTGTTGAATGTCAATGACGGCCGCTCGTGTCTAATGCCAGTGATTGAGTAGAAGGTGCTGATGAAGAAAGGCTTAGATGAGATACACTGTATGTTATCAGTCAAGAGGAACTTGCATTGTTGACCAACGGCGACCACAAGGTAGGAGAGATGCAACTAGTAATGTGATGTGTGTGTGCTTGTAGCGACAACATTTGAAAACAACAAAGACACAAAAGACACAAAATTCCCTACACTGGTAAATTGATTGTTTTCATACTGTCAGAGTTAGATGAAAACATTTCAAAAATAGACGCTCACAACATGCTGTGACGCGTTCTCAGCTTGTTGATCTGCTATTTTTGAAGATCTTTAAAGATGTTTTTGAAGATTTTCACCTACAATTGAACGTGATTAGCGCTCCGAAGGGTACGATCCTATGAAAGTGTCACGAGGGTCACATGTCTTGGCTGTGAGGGGATGAGTTGAGGGGGGCCGTTAAAGATGACAGGGGACACAGATCAAGCGTGACACATCAAAGAGGGCCCCCCGGATTTGGAGCTTTCGACACTAAACCGTAGCAGTGAAGTGTGGTGTGGTGTGGTATGGCAGGGCAGTGGTTCTCAAACCTTTTCATGTCAACGACCCCAAAAGTGATGTGTAATTTTACCACAGACCTCCATCTGACAATGTTTTGTGCCAGGGACCCCCAGGAGAGAAGATTTGTAAAAAAATAAAATAAAATGATAACAAAAATTCCAAACACTTCCAAGATTTTTACAAAAATGCTCAAAATAGCAGATGTACAAGCTCGCAGCGAGGCATAAAGTGACACGCTATGAGCTTGTATATCTGCTATTTTTGAATAGCCAACGTTTAATGCGTGAATAAAGTGGTTAAAATGGTTAAATCCCCCCCCCCCCAGGGACTCTCCTTTGAGAACCACTGTGGTATGGTATGCAGTGGTGTAAAAAGTACACAGATATTTTACTTAAAGTTGTACAATGCAAATTCACAACTAACGATTTTTAGCAACCTCTGCTGGTCACTACCGTCACTGCATACAATTTCCGTTGTCCTCGATTACCCAGAATTCCATTCGTTTTCACCGGAAGCCGGAAGCGTTTCAAAAAGCGATCTTTTAATTGTTTTATACTATCTACGGATCGTTTCTCTTAGCCAGTGGAGTATTAGTTACCATGAGCTGTGCTTTCTTTTTCTGTTCTTTTTCGATCTTCTAATCCTACATTCTCTTAAAATCAGCGTGAGGTTCATTTTTGTTATTAGCGCGATAGTTCCTGGCCAAACAGGAAACCGTTGCGGTAGTTCCTGGCCAAACAGGAAACCAGTGCATTTCCACCTCCGTTTTCCGGCCAGATGACGTCATTTCCCCGGGAAAGTCCCCCCAGTCCACGTTCAATATAAAATATATAAATAAAAGGTTTCCGGGGGTGAAATTCATGGAGTGGGTGTTGTGAAACTTTTGCCACTCACAAAAGATATACAATTTAACTTTAGTTTTGTTGAAAACGTTACCTAGTATGCCTTTAAGTAAAAGTATCAATACTGCAATTTAGAAATGATAAATTTAGAAATAGAAGTAAAAGTCCGGAATTCAAAATCTACTTGAGTAAAAGTACAAAAGTATTGGTATCAAAATGTACTTAAAGTACCAAAAGTAAAAGTACTAAAATGTTTGAAAATAGCAGATCTAGAAGTTCACAACGCGTCGCGAAGTAATATAGGAATATAGGAAATACTCCAGTAAAGTAAAAATACCTCAAAATTGTACTTAAGTGCAGTACTTGAGTAAATGTACTTTACACCACTGATGATATGGTAGGGTAGGGTAGAGTAGGGTAGGGTAGGGTAGGGTATGGATGTATGGAATGGTATGGTAGGGTAGGGTAGGGTAGGGTAGGGTAGGGTAGGGTAGGGTAGGGTAGGGTATGGATGGATGTATGGTATGGTATGGTATGGTATGGGTAGGGTAGGGTAGGGTAGGGTAGGGTAGGGTAGGGTAGGGTAGGGCATACCATACCATTCCATACCATAGTATGGTATGGTAGTCTATGGTGTGTCGGTCCCCCCTCATTACAGTGAAGGGGAAAAAAGCTTTGCTCCAGTCGAGCCCCCCACCTCACTCGCTCCTCCGACAACAACGGTCAGCGGGGGGATACGACTGAAGGAAGTTACTCGGAGCCTCCATCCTACGGCCCCCCCGCCTACCCATCCACCACCCTCCCAAATACACACACGCCCACCCAACCCCACCCCACCCCACTCCACTCCACTCTCCTCCTGGTCTCTCTTAGGACCCCAGAACACGACCCCACCCCCCCACTCCCCAACATACACACACACCCCTCTGGTGACTACACGTCCAATGATTACACTACCCACCACCGCCACCATCTCACCCCTCAACACACACACACACACACACACACACACACACACACACACACACACACACACACACACACACACACACACACACACACACACACACACACACACACACACACACACACACACACACACACACACACACACACACACACACACACACACACACACACAGCTCAGAGGGGCTAATTAAGGCTTTAATATGCAAATGAGAGCCGCAGTAAATTACACAGCTGGCAAATATGCCTGTTTTTGCCTGAAAATACATCAGGAGTGCAGCGAGAAATGTGCCGCAATACCGCCGCTACTGCTGCTGCTGTTGTTGTTATGTTTGCAAAGAGACAAGGGATTGTTCTCTCCTCTCTCTCTCTCTCTCTCTCTCTCTCTCTCTCCTCTCTCTCTCTCTCTCTCTCTCTCTCTCTCTCTCTCTCTCTCTCTCTCTCCCTAGGTCCATTGGATTGTCCCTTCATCGTGTGTATAAGTCCTCTTCTCCACTACAAACAATGAGCAGGTTGTAATGTGCTAAGTGGATAACAATAGGATTGTTTTTTTTTCTCTACCTTTCTTTCTTTCCTTCTTACTTTTCAAAACGTTGGTGAAATCTCAGAGAAACTTATTCAAACGTTGTGTAGGCCTAGTTCCTTTCATGTTAAAAATTGAACTAGGAGATCACTGTGTGTGTCTTTTTGTTGGGATTCGGTTATGAATTTTGTGAAAACATCCTCATGTGATGATGATGATGATGATTTAATGAAATGGGCTCATAGTGCAATTGATCTGATTAACCTTTAAAATTAAGCCTTGAAAATCAACTCAAAAGTGAACACAGCACTTGCAATATCCAATTCAATTGCACCAAATCGTATCGTCTCTGTCGCGTGGAAACCTCATTTGGAGAAAACTGTTACTTTCAGGATTCAAATCCAAAAATAGCAAAAGTAGCAGATCTACAAGCTTTCGAGCTTGTTGATCTAATATTTTTGCTACTTTTGTGTGATGCTGAAGAATGATCAAGTAGGGCATTCATTTACGAAAAAACACAAAAAGTTTAATTATGGGCCCGGACGGCCCTGGGCTGCTAATGCCTGACAGTGTGTCGCGGGTTCAAATCCCAATCCCGACGACCTTTCCTGTGTCACTCCCTATCTCTCTCCCCATGTCCTGTCAGTCCATACCATACTATCAATACAGGCAGAAAAGACTAAACAAAAAATAATACAAAATAAATACATTTAAAATAATGTAGATAAGAGGTTTCTTGCCGACAGCAATGATATATTGTAATATTCACTTTCAGTGGCCCCAATGGGGCTCTCTCAGTCCTAGCTGGACAGTACAACGTCTTATCTAATGCCCACTGGTCTTTCCAGTGTCTGTTCCTGAAGCTCTGACTTTTAGTATTACGATTCATCACTTGTTTGTGTTGAATTATATTCCGCGTCTATCTTCGTGTCTCTCAATGTTAAATACGCAGTAAAGTCGTCTGTGTTACTTTGACTCTGAAAGGATGCTAATCCATCCGGGTCCATTTGGTTCCAATCGTACCCTCTCAGAATCAAAGTAACACTCAGGATGTAACGGTGTACTTTGTCTATACTGCATTCTTTCCCTCCTGCTGCCAAGTAACACTGAATTATAATAAAGGTATTTGAAGCCATATTTAACCCATTAAAACCAGGAAAGCTGTCATTCTCGCGTTGGCTATTCAAACATAGCAGATATACAAGCGCACAAGCTGCCAGCTTGTACATCTGCTATTTTTGTGTGTGTTTGAAAAAACACAGATCTTCTATTCTAGGGGTCCCTGGCACAAAACGTTTTCAGATGGGGGTCCGCCACCGAATACATGATACTTTTTGGAGATCCTTGGCACGAAACAGTTTGAGAACTACTGATTTAGAAGGCATTTGTAGAATCGGACTCAGGTCTTAATGGGTTTCTGTAAGTAGACAGGGGCTAAAAAGGTAGGATATCACCAAACATCTGATGTGTTTTCCTCACTTCTCTGTTGCCTGGGTCTGACGCTCCATGGTGGTGTGATGTGGGGGGGAGGAGGGGTGTGGGCACTTCACCCACTGCCCCGTGAGGCGTTGCTATGGAGCTGGGTTCTGGCTGGTTGGCACTGTCTCTCTCCAGTCTCCAACGTCTACCACTGTGATGATGCGAGCCATCACCCCTCTGAGCTGGGAACCCCGGTGCCCACTACACGCCTAGTCAGGCTGTCCCGTCACCTAACCACTGGGGGGGGGGGGTTGGGGGGTGACAGCCCGGAAAGGTGCCCAAGATATACCCACAGTCCTCAGGAGGCCAGGGGTCTCAGTGGTTCAGACTCAAACATTTAAAGACGCTCCTGTTTTTTTTCCCCTCACATGCCAGCAGCTTTCTGTTATTATCCAAATCCACCCTCCAGAAGAAAAACATCTTTAAAGGAGTAGTTCACCCAAAAAAATGACTTATTTTCTATCAATTACAGCACGCCATGAATCATTACATTTTTTTTGTTTTTTTTGTCGAATTCCTAAGCCAATAATTTGATGACCGGCGGAAAGATGCTAATGTATCCGGTAGGAGACTCAAAGTAGACTCTTTGAGTCTCCTACTGGAGAGACCGCCGGTCAACAAAATTATTGGCTTAGGAATGTGACAAAAACAAAAAAATCTCCATGAATTCAATGCTTCATGGGGTGTTTAATTGATAGAAAATAAGTATTTTTTTTGGTGAACTACTCCTTTAAGCACTTCAACCCTACATACTTCATTGACTGACTGGGGTCAGTCAGGTATATATACTTGGCCCCCTCATTCTCTCTCTCTCTCGCTCCATTTGGTTCCATTTGCACACTCTCACAGTACCTGTAGTACAGTCAAAGGTTATGGGGCTTGTTTCCATTGTACTCAATTCATCAGTAAGACATAGTGGGGCAGAGGTTGCTACTACCAAGGTGTTCCTAGAGTGTTCTACTAAGCCCAGTTGTATTTTGAGGTCAGCCATTCTTTTAGGTTAGTTTTGAATTTAGGTATTAATAGGGAGTCGATGTCTTTAATGGCTTTTTGGTAATGCATTCCCAGTGGTGGAAAGTAACTAAGTACCTTTACTTAAGTACTGTACTTCAGTAACATTTTGAGGTATTTGTACTTTACTTGAGTATTTCCAATTTCCAATACTTTTACTTCTACTCCACTACATTTCGGATCCAAATATTGTACTTTTACTCCAATACATTTATTTGAAAACTTTAGTTACTAGTTACTTTGTAGATTTGGATTATTATTACAAATACATTAACCACTTCAGCCCTATATACATTTCGGCCATTCGAAAATATAGCCGATCTGTAGATCTTTCAAAAGCTTGTAGATCTTGTAGATCTTTCAAAAGATTTTTATACATTTGAAAACTTGAAATGGGACATTCTGCATAATGAGTACTTTAATGGTACTCTAAGTACATTTTGATACCAATACTTTTGTACTTCTACTCAAGTACATTTTGAATTCCGGACTCTTACTTGTAACAGAGTGATTCCATATTGCAGTATTGCTACTTTTACTTAAGTAAAACATTTGAGTATTTTTTCCACCACTGTGCATTCCGCATTTTGGAGGCAGCATAGCCTATAGTAGAATGCATTTTTCCCCACGTTTGAGACACATTTGGGGGGAACGAGCTCGGTCAGATGAGCTCCCTCTGGTGTCATGCCCATGGGCATCACACACTCTAGAGAAGTAGTTTGACAGGTAAATGGGCACATGATCCTCTGAGTAGGCTATCTTAAAGACCGGACACCTTGGAGTAAATGTACTTAGTAGGTTCCAACCACTGGTTGACACACACAAACAGCTCCACCTTGCAGTGGCTGCAGCCAACACTTGCCCCTCAGAATCCGACTGGCGCCGTGCTGGATGAATATTTTAGACGGGTAAATAATTAATAATTGACAGCAAACAGGGCCAATGATCAAATGCAGCAGTGTGGCAGCAGACGCGAAAAATCAGGACTCTTGTAAACAAAGACGAGAGGACCCAGATATACCCCCCCCCCAAGCTGCCACCCACCCTCCCTCCCTTAATTTTTGCCCTTTTAAATATGCGCATCCACAATCGCCCCCCCTGCGTCATCTTAAAACCACACACGCACATGCACACACACACACAAACAAGCGGCATGTCTGAACACATGAACTCGCATGTAAGATGGTGATGTGCTTTCTCAG
>NC_137621.1:45325920-45335920 GCF_963280865.1 Gymnoscopelus braueri | reverse complement strand
GTCGTAACTCAAGGTTCTCTAAGGCTAGAGGGTGTAAGTGGTTAAGAGAGGTTGAAAGGCAAGACGACACAGTGGAAACATTGCACGGCAGAGAGCATCCCGACAGGCTCTGATCCCAGGCCAGCATGAGGTACATATGGTCCCCGGAGTCGTGAGCCACAAGCCCAGTGCATCACCGCTTGGCACGCAACACAACACTGTAAAGAACTGACATCAGCGCTTGGCACAAACAAACGCAATACTGAGCTGTGTGTGTGTGTGTGTGTGTGTGTGTAAGGTCACTCGACGCGTAAAAAAATCATTATAAGGCATTGAACTAAAGTGGACTAAACTTAAGTGTGAGGGTTACTCTCTTTTAAGCATAGAATGTCATACAAGATCTAATTTGTCAGTGGTTCCCAAACCAAGTGTCAAGTCCGGCCAAATACCCATTCACCAGCAGGGGTGGAAATAATTAGATTAATTAATTAATGAGAACTGCAGCGTTTTAATGACCTCCTTACCGGACGCTTGCCGCCCTCTATAGTTATCGTATAATGAATAGCGAAGATAGCCGATTCACATGCCTGAAATATCGTCTAATGCAAAAGTCAAGTTACAATTATGTGCAACATGTTTTACATTTTTGGACTACCTCCAAACTGAAAAGTTTGTAGCGTAATAATGTTACACTCAAAGTAGAGCTATGGTAAAAGACCACCTGGCCTCTCCGTGCGCACGTTGGGATCGAACGCTCGCTCACCGCTGAGATGGGCAGAGAAGAAAAAACAAGAGTAGGGGAGGAAATGGTCGAGAGAGAGAGAGAGAGAGAGAGAGAGAGAGAGAGAGAGAGAGAGAGAGAGAGAGAGAGAGAGAGAGAGAGAGGGAGGGAGGGAGGGAGGGAGGGAGAGAGAGAGAGAGAGAGAGAGAGAGAGAGAGAGAGAGAGAGAGAGAGAGAGAGAGAGAGTGAGAGAGAGAGAGAGAGAGAGGGAGGGAGGGAGAAAGAGAGAGGGAGAGAGTGGCCGTATCGTGGAGGGAGGCTTTGCTCCGAGTGTGGACCATATCGTCACCATCTGGCATCAAACACTCGGGCCGGGTGAAAGAAAGGTAGAGAGTATATGGAGGGGCGGGGGTAGAGAGGGAGAGGGCGGGAGGGGGGAGAGAGAGAGAGGGCGGGAGGGGGGGGGGGGGGGAGAGAGAGAGGGCGGGAGGGGGGGAGAGAGAGATAGAGGCCGGGCCAATAGCAGTGCCCTGACACTGGACTAACCCCCCCATCTCTCTCTCTCTTCTCTTGCTGACATCAAATGGTTTGTGAGAACACAAAACAACCCCCAGATGTCACAACGAGAGAAAGCAGGACTGGAGGGAGGTATAGAGATGGACACATTCACGTACACACACACACACGCACACACACACACACACACACACACACACACACACACACACACACACACACACACACACACACACACACACACACACACACACACACACACACACACACACACACACACACACACTGTCTGGGGCGACAGAAGGGAGCATGGCTGCAGGTCTGGGGGCCATCATTAGTTTTGCTCTGTTTCTATCTCTTTATCCCTCCCTCTTTCCATCCCTCTGTCCACTATACAGCATCACACATGTCCATATTTATTACTACTACTTAAAAACAAAACAAAAAGTATTCTCTTTCACACAGTTTTCCTCTTCCACTCAGAGGTCTGGAAAACTGATAGCGTCCCATAAGGAACCACACACACACACACACACACACACACACACACACACACACACACACACACACACACACACACACACACACACGCACACGCACACGCACACGCACACACACACACAGCCAAAGCAAAATCTCACCTTTTCTCTTGTCAAATCCCCTACCTAATGAACCAACAGTGAAGTGAAAAAGATTTCAAACTGTGATAGGGTATTAAGTGACTGGTGCCCCCGAAAATAAAACATAAAATAAAAGTCACGATGAATTATTATCGGCAGCGCTTTGTTCCCATTCAAGACGTTATTTCCCCACAAAACGGAAAACATCACAAGATGGCATGATTCATCGTACGTACAGCACGCAATGATTTGTTGTGTTTGAAATTAGTGAAATATTGAGTGCTCGATCCTTAGGGCACGTTTTAATTTGCCCCCATTGTGTTTCTGTTTTTTTTTTTTTTGCAAAGAAACTGATTCTAGGCGTCAAACACCCGCCCCCCCCCCCGCCCCTGCAAAAATCCTGAGTGTTTTTTTTAACTCAATAAATGGATCCCGGGTCCGTTTATTACACTCTCAGAGACAAATGAATACTCCACAGTGTGGAGTATGCTGAATCCGCTGTCAGGCAGAAACCTCATATCTCCACGCTTCAAGTTTTTTCGTAAATTAATGCCCTTACTCCAAGCATCACTCAAAAGTAGTGAAAGTAGCAGATCTACGAGCTCACAACGCGACGCGTTGTGAGCTCGTAGATCTGCTACTTTCACTATTTTAACATGTTTTAAAATGATAATAAAAATACGGAACGGTCATGGACATACAAGGTTTCCGCCCGACAGCAACGATTTGCTTTATTGTTATTGTCACACTTGACAGCTTATGTGGACTTATGCGGTATACGCCATGCCTGTGTCTCTCAAACTCTATTTGTCAACGTCGACAATACATGGCGAGGTCATAATTGCTATGAGACGCAAAGGACAGCTTTGGGGGCTATGGTACGCGCTGGCCTTCGATCACCCCCCACCCCCCCACGGATCAAATCTCTCCACATCATATACAGTAGCATGCTATACACCTGCCTGTGTCATGGTTGCAGGGAGAGTGATTAATTATAGTTACACAGTAACATTTCAGAGTCAAATCCTGAGAGTTGGATCAACTGACACTTAGGATTTTTTGTTTTGTATATTATGTTTAACCCATTTAGGCCTGAGGCCGATTCTACGAATGTCTTCTAAATCTTCTAAAACGGTTTTCTGAAAACACTTACGTTGCTCTATTATCAGTGGTGCTCAAAACTTTTTCATGTCAAGGTCGGAACCCCCTTAATGTATTTGGCCACGGACCCCCATCTCAAAACATTTTGTTCCACGGACCCTTAGAAGCAAAGATTTGAGTTAAAAATGTTCGCTTGAAAATAGCAGATCTACAAGCTCATAGCGCAGGACCAAGTGACGCGCTATGAGCTTGTAGATTTGCTATTTTTTTAGGATTTAGAAGACATTTTGCAGAATCGGAACCTCAGGCCTCAATGGGTTAATCAAAATGCTCTCTCTCTCTCTCTCTCTCTCTCTCTCTCTCTCTCTCTCTCTCTCTCTCTCTCTCTCTCTCTCTCTCTCTCGCTCTCTCTCTCTCTCTCTCTCTCTCAATCAAACATAAATGTGAAAGGTACTTCTGGAGGTACTTCTGTGGCCAATACTGGAAGAAAGACGTTTTGCGCTGACCGTTCCAGTGGTTATACTGTAGCTCCGGACACCCATGTCAGACACACAGAGAGACCCTCTTATAGATGACTAGACTCCTGCCGAGCCACACAGTGAATGTCAGTTATCACTTTTCTCCACTTTCTTCGAGAACTGATAAAATAAAATAAACAAATAAATAAAACAAATTCTTCCAGGAAACCAACTTTGAGGTTGTTGCTTAGGTGAGAGTCACAATCATCATTTTTTCCCCTTAATCTGGTTTTGCCCCCGGGAGGCTTGCGAAAGTCAGTCAGGAATAACATTTGGGATCGACCGGAATCATTTTTCATCTCACAGCTAATCAGTCGTCCCTGCTAATGATGTTTGCGCTACAAGGGTAATGCAGTTTGTGTGTGTGTGTGTGTGTGTGTGTGTGTGTGTGTGTGTGTGCGCGTGCGTTCGTGCGTACGTGTGTGTGCACGGTGTATGTGTGTGTCTGTGCGCGTGCGTTCGTGCGTACGTCCGTGTGTATGTATGCGTGTTTGTCTGTGTGTTGGTTTGACGTACTGTGCATACGTATACGAGCATATAGGTAGGCCTATATGTATTGTGCATTTGTAAATGATGCATTTTATAGTGCCTTTCTCCAAAGTGCTTTACAATGTGCGTTACATTCACCCATTCCCACACAGACGGCGGATGAAACCATGCAAGAAATCGATCTGCTCATCGGGAGCAGTTAGGGGTTCAGTGTCTTGCTCAAGGACACTTAAACCCACAGCCAAGAGGAGCCAGGCATCGAACCCGGGAACCGTCCCGATTCCAAGACGGCCGCTCTACCTCCTGAGCCACTGTGGTGTGCTTCTTTGTGTGTTATATGCGCGTACGCTTCGACGCCTGCGCGAGTTATTCGGCACGTCCACCAAGAACTTCTCACCCGCTGCATCTTCTATCCATGTAATGCACAACAAAACTCACTTTCTGCAATGTACAATATCCCCGGAAAAAGAAAGGGAGAAAAACATGAAGAAAAAGATTACTATTGCAACCGTGTCAGCCAACCTGCTTTATCAAATGAGCGAGGGCCCTCCAACCCGACGCCCCTATGCTGCCGTTGTCAGACATGTCAAGATGGGTTGTTGATTCGTAGTACAAAATCATATCCAGCAACGACGACGCTCCCTGGGAGAGAGAGAGAGAGAGAGAGAGAGAGAGAGATGAAGAGAGGATGGCCTCCTAAATTTGACAGCGACGTTATGAAGTTCTTTTGGAAGGCAAAAGAAGAAAAAAAAAAGAAGAAAAAAAGAACGCACCTATAATCTGATACAGGAGGTGCGCTGAATATGAAACTGTATTGGAGTGGAAGACGGTATAGATGTGTGGGGGGGGGGGGAATACGTTTTTGCTCATAAAACTCACATTTTCCTCCAGTCGGGCCGCTCGCAGATTGATGAAATCAAAGTGCAACGATTTCAGGATGACTTCCAGGGCCTCACAGGAGCGATGGTCTAATCGCTCACCTTGGTAGAAAGACAGCAATCAAACGCAAGATAATTGGGAGGGGGGGGGGCTGGGGGGGAGCCGAGTGCTAACAGGCAAAATTGCGGCGGCGCCGGATCGGAGACGCTACGCTTTGCTTTTTTTTGCTTTTTTGCACGTGCGCTTAGTTCAAAATGGAAATTGCTTTTAGCAAAACCACGCACAAAAACAACTTCTCTTCCGAGTATATAATTTCTCAACTTTTGCCTTTGCGTTGGTATGAATAAAGTTCTGAGGCCCAATCTAAAATCGAGAGGAGGAAATAATTTGGTTAACTTGGGCTGCATGCAATTTATTTTGATTATTAGAATTTTTTTCATCATGATTAAAAGTTCAAATGCAATTTTCGTGATTGCGCTTCAGAAATGTGTCACCTTGCATTGCCGTTGTATTAGGAAAACGGTGAAAGAAAAAAGAAAAAACATAATCTGTCACATAAAATGACATTGACTAACATAATCCAGTGGATGCCCTCAACCCTGTTTTCCAAAACTTCTAAACCTAATCTCGTTGCTTTCAGTCAGATTTGGGATTTATTTTGCCTCCCAATATGACATTTGTAGCTGTGTACTTAATCTGTTTACTTGTATTTAAACGATCGCTTTATCCTCTCAACCATTCAGTTTCAACCAACAGTTGTTCGAACATTGGAAATACAGCATGTTGGTGCATTTTCCCCTTCGAACACGCTCGTATTATGCCTCGTAATACATACGCAGTTTATAATGTGTCATACAACTGTGTCGCTCGGCTGAAACGGCAGATCTACAAGGTCACGACGCGTCGCGATGCGTTTCGTCCTGAGCTTGTATATCTGCTCTTTCCGCCACGTGACACCCGGCGTGAGACAAAGTATTATCAGACTTATAGCGGGCGTGGCGGACAGTGACATCAGATCACTGTAAATGCCGTCCGTTTATATCCCCTTCCAAGCTGATCGGGCGTCACGTGAAAAAGTCACGCAATGTGTCATATCTTTCAAGTCACGGCTGGAGAGACCATCTTTGATGGCTATACAGAGACACCGCCCGCCCTCCCCACCCATCCCAAACAACCCACCCGCCCCCCTTATTCTCTGTAAATCGTTATCTCCGCAGCCAAGAAGGGGCAGAGGAATGTTCACATGGCTCCAGGCCCCCCTCCTCAGAGCCACCAGGGGAAGAAGAAGGGGCGTTGTCGGTCACGGCTGGTGGGTTGTGTGGCGGTTGATGATAATTTATTAATTTATCTTTAGCCATTAGCATAATTATTCACCATGGGTTTTTCTATCTATCTGTCTTTCTTTTACTTCTTAACAGTAATCATTTAACTGTATGGTCAGGGAAGGGGTGAGGCGGGGTTGAGAGAGAGCGAGAGAGAGAGATCTGAAATCCCATTTGGTATAATCCTCGCTGCATGGGGAAGATAATAAACGGGCGTGCATCACCCGCGGTCAGATTACATCAGCGCGTGACAACACACAGAGGGGGGGGGGGGGGGGGAGGGGGGTTGACCTCCGTCTCCCCGAACACACTCCACATCCACGCGGGTGCGGGGCCGGGGGGCACCGCTATACTTTGTGAGTGTGTGTGTGTTTGCGTGTGTGCGTGTTGAATGTGTGTGTTTGGTTCTTGTGTGTGTGTTTGCGTAAATATGCAGGTGATCGTTTCTTGCGAGTGTGCGCGCGCGTGCGCGCACACACTAGATACATATACAGTAAGTCTACAAACATCCAAACTGAGTGTTTTTACCCTCATATGTCCTTTTATTTTGGTACTTGTTTCGGTAACTTTTGATGGATTAAATGATTGTTTTACATAATCATATATTTGCTTCTGGCAGATGCCACTAATCTCATTTTGGAATTGGAATGCCTATATGGTTACAAGGCATTTAAATCATGCACACTCTAAGAGAATCAGTAGATAAAATTTAAGTCCTTAAATATCAATTAATATGATATTATTATGACAGAAGCGCGTTGTGAGCTTGTAGATATAAAATAGGGTTTAAAGTGGTTACAATTATTTTGTTATCCTATATTATCTCATTTTGCCGGGGACCCCCTGTAACCACTTTAAGGACCCCTGGGGGTCCAAGGACCCCACTTAGGTGCATCTTACCTTGGAGATCCAGACATGTCACCCTGCCTCCCACGCAGGTGGCCTGCTGTTGGTGTGTGACAGAGAACCGGAACCACAGAGAGACAGACAGACAGACAGACAGACAGAAAGAGAGAGAAACAGGGGGTGTGAACACAAATATGTATTTACCACGCATGTGTGTGCGCGCGCACACACACACACACACACACACACACACACACACACACACACACACACACACACACACACACACACACACACACACACACACACACACACACACACACACACACACACACACACACACACACACGCAGGCCTCTACGCCCATGCCACTCGCGCGAGCAGCGTGCCACGTCGAACGGCGGCCCAGCATGAATTATGGATTTCACACAGTTTACCGCCACCGTCGACGGTGACACCGCGCACTAATTAACCAGTGTATAATAATTAGAAACAGCTGGTCATCCGTTGACGTGTTCATTCGCCATGAGCCGCGCCGTCCCACGTACATCTAATTTGACTGCATCCATCACCCACGCTGACAGAATCGCGGCTCAAGCGGTAATCTGTTCTCCCTCCGTGGACGAGGTGCGGAAAGCCCAGGGATGGG
The DNA here is from genome assembly GCF_963280865.1 of Gymnoscopelus braueri. Taxonomy (NCBI): domain Eukaryota; kingdom Metazoa; phylum Chordata; class Actinopteri; order Myctophiformes; family Myctophidae; genus Gymnoscopelus; species Gymnoscopelus braueri. The sequence continues at coordinate 45,328,280 of NC_137621.1, read as the reverse complement.
ATCTCAGTTCTGATTGATACAGATGATTATAGAAAAAAAACGAAATAAACAAATACAACTCTTTGTCCGTCCCCTTATTTTAACCCATTAAGACCCGAGGCCGATTCTATAAAATGCCTTCTAAATGAGTAGTTCTCAAACTTCTTCGTGCCAAGGACCCCCCAAAATGATATGTGTTTGGCCGCGGACCACCATCTGAAAATGTTTTGTGCCAGAGACACCCAGAAGAGAAGGTTTGTGTTAAAAAAAATCACACCCAGTGTGAAGTGAGTGGTGCCTTCGCTCCTGTTTGGGTTTAATTAGTGTAACTGGTTGCATCTTTGTGTGGCAATCAGCTGCAGCTGTTGAGGCCATGCTCAAGCATACGGACACCCGGACGGACGGACGGACAGACACACACACAAAGTCAGTCCTTGTGAGTGGTTGGCACCACTCAAAAAAACATTCAAAATCGCTCGGGCGCAGCGGTGGCGCAGTGGTAAAGTCGGAGGTTGTGGGTTTGAATCCACCGTGGTACGTCCGGCTTTTATTGGGCGACTATGCGAACACAATTGGCCCGTGTTCGGAGGAGGGAAGCCAGGCAGGGAGGGTGATATTGGTCATTGCACGTACTCCTACGGGCTGGGGCAGAACCTGTCAGCAGGGAGTGTTGGGCGGGAGTCCTCCCGGTGGGGGCTCCTCACTGGCAGGTGAGTCAGTAGGATACAACAGCAGTGACAGCACGGACATGCGTGTGGGGAGGAATTAATTGGCGATTGAACGAATACACTGGGGAGAAAAAGGGGAATCAAAATAAAAGGTTACTCTAAATAAAAATATATAATAATAATAATAAAAAATATATAAGAAATTCAAAATGATTCAAAAATAGCCGATGTACAAGATCACGCTGTGAGCTTCAATATTTGCTATTTTTTAAAGCTAAAATCTAAAATGACACAGATGCTTTCCTGGTTTTAAAGGGTTAACCACTTTCAACCTTCAAATTGTATTTGTTAGTTATGAGCTTGTAGATCTGCTATTTTTGAAAAAGAAGTTGTGAAAAGGTGTGCAAATCTTTGAATATATAAATACATTTTTAACTCAAATCTTTGCTTGTGGGGGTCCGTGGAAAAGAAAAAATTCTGATGGGGTTCCACGGCCAAATTAAAGTACTGTTACTACGTACATTTAGCCAAGTACAGTACTTAAAGGGATAATTCACTTTAAAAAAAGAATGTGGGACAGTTTTTAAGTTGCTTGATTCAGTATTTAGATATTTGATATTCATTTTATCAGACACGCCCCCTTCCTATACAAACCCATTATAACTTCAAACTCCATTTTTAACATGTTAGATTTATCAAAAATTCCTGTCCTTGGTTCTGATGACTCATCATGCCCTCCTAATGCTTGAGGGGGCGTTGCGTTGTGAGCTTGCAGATCTGCTATTTTCAAAGGATTTTTATACATTTTAGAACTTGTGAAATGGGACCTTCTGCATAATGAGTACTTTTTTGATGCCAATACCTTTTGTACTTTTGCTTAAGTAAATTTTGATTGCCAAACTTGTACTTAAGTAATATTTCTACAATAGGGTATTGATACTTTTACTTAAGTAAAACATTTTAGTACTTTTTTTCACCACTGGGTTTAAGTGATTAATGTCTGACACTTCCCCTTTGTGTTGTTGTTGTTGTTCTTAGGGTATTTGTAGTCTCGTTTTGGAGACTGTTGCCTCCAAAACATGTAAGACACTTCCGGTCATACAGTCTGGATCAACGGAAGCTCTGAAATGATCAAACGATGAAGCGGATTTGAAGCCTCCTCCCCACTTCCATTTCGTTTTTACAGTCGCACAAATGTATCCTCATATAAATCAAAATCATCAAAGCATATATAGCTTGAAATGGAGATTGAAAAAACATAAATGTAAAAATATGTTAAAATATATTTTCGTGAACGGAAATGACAAAGAGATAGATGACAGCTTCCTCTCTCGGATTTCGTGCGGTGTAGTTCCAGACTATATACTGTAGCATTCAGAGATTGTGGAATAGTTGTCTGGCTACGCGAGACTAGGGTATTTGAGACTTTACATTTGTCACATACATTAAATTTGCCCGCTGCATTTACCCATCCTAACTAGTAGCAGTGGGGTTTCAGACCAGGACAGTAGAAACATTGCTTGTGCACTGCGGCTCTGATTCAAGATATGTATTGTTACATTCCATATACAAGAGTAGCCTAAATGCAGCGGTGAGGAAAGTACTCACATTCTTTACTTAAGTAAAAGTATCGATACTGCAATATAGAAGTACTCTGTAACAAGTAAAAGTCTGGAATTCAAAATGTACTTGAGTAAAAGTCATCAAAATGTA
>NC_137621.1:45260920-45320920 GCF_963280865.1 Gymnoscopelus braueri | reverse complement strand
CCAATTATTTTCAATCTGTCATAATGGAAACAGAATGATATTCTCTCAAGTTTTCCTCGTGACATGCTGTGTTTTAGGGGGAAAATGTTTGCATATTGACGTACCTTAATAAGACATAAATGTAAGGTGCTGTAAAGTAACAATGTAATTCAGGGGTGCCGTGGATGAAAACGATTTTGTACAGGGGTGTGCCCTGAGCCAAAAATGTTCGAGAAACACTGCATTGGAGCACAACGCATTGTGAGGCGTGAGCTTGGAGATGGTCTATTTTTGGTGCAACAACGACGAAACGCATCTAAGTATAACTAAGGCTTTACGATTAAAAATGCCAAAAAAAAACGGTATAATTGACAAAATTGGCATCCTACATTTGTTATGCCCTCACAATTACAGTAATATACACGTGCGTGTGCGTGTGCGTGTGTGCGTGCGTGCGTGCATGTGTGTGTGTGTGTGTAAGCAAGCAGACAGGGATCAGTTTATAGCAGCAGCGTATAGGTAGACTTCTGTGGCGTGACGCTAATGTTAATCAAAAGGGCTGAGGGAACAGCGGTGGTCCGCACCAAACAGATTGTATTTCTCATTTTCTGTGAGGATTTGTCTTTTTTTCCCCCCTTCTCCCCTTTGGGGGATTAAGCAAGGAAAAAAACAACAAAAACAAAGAAAAGAAGGAGAGAAAAAAAGAACATTAGTGGGAATTGGATGTGACCCTATGAATTTAAGAGCTGCATATTGTCATGCTAGGGGCTTGCTCGTAGCTCTGGGATAAATAATGAAAGTTAAGTTGTGGTAATTGATTTCTCTTCAGTCCACTCAACTGAATAATCTGCAAAAGGAAACAACCACTCGCTATTCATTAGAAGATTTGCCAACATGCAGCTAATTCCTAGCTTATCCTCCCGCACATCACCCGAAGAATACAAACTCCCAGTTTTAGCCCAGCCTGTTTCAGAATCCTTTTGTGGTTTGAGGTAGGCTACGCGGTGACATTCAAGATTTGAGATTCAACAAGATCCGCCGGTTAATTTAACTCAGAGAGGGAACAGATGTAACAATGTCACATTTGTACTCTCTTGTAACATTTGTTACAAAAGGGTAAAATGGACTTTACTGTATGACATAGAAAATGGCAGAAAACTTGAATTTCTAGGAGACCCCCCCCCCCCCCCCCCGTCACTTACAACCTTAACAACTCTGCGATCAAGTTGAACCAAATGGGGGTAATAAAAATAAAAAAAACTATAAAATTGTTCAACTAAACACACGTGTATTACACTTTACTAGAATATGGATATTTAAAAAACTTAACACCACTCGTCAACATTTCCTCTCACTGCCAAGTATCGAATCGAATTCGAATCGTTGCCGGTCGCCGTGCATACAGTATACAGTATCGCTTCCCTCTTGCCAAAGCGGTTGGCGTGGCAGAGAGAGAGAGAGCTGCCCGATGATCTCAATTATTACGCTCATAATCGCAGCTCTGCTGAAGAAATAGAATAAAAGGTACGAGTTGCAGGCCTCGGATGTTTGTGTAAAATGAAACCCAGCTAGCTGCGGTCCTTTGATTAAGACCCCCCCCCTAAACCTCTCATTGTTTACCACTCATATGAAGATGTCACCAAAAGCAATGCTGCTTTATCCACTTAGAACTGTTCAGAGAAGCAGCAAAGGACCCACGGGTACAATAAAAAAAAGGGCTTTAAATAGTCTTCAACCGTTGTCCTCGGGGGAATCGCCCCTCTTCTGAAAAGACCTAATTTAATAAATTTGCTCTTTAAGCACCGAGTCTTAATTTTGCATTCTCTTATTACGGATTCACTCACATGTGGCCCCCTTTTTTTTTCCTTTGGTCTAAATATCACCCTTCTCGGCTAACTGCTTAACCATACACGTTTACTCTTTCAGGACGACCACCTCCATTTCGCTCTGAATGCATTTGGGTTCATTAGCACCTCCGAGATAATAGGGCGTCTGTACCGCCTAATGTAAGCACTGCTAAGTCTCTAATTTTTCCACAAATAATTCCCCTTGATCTTAGCTGGAATTTATGCAGGGGGGTAGAGAGCTGTGTTCTTTAACATGGCCAGCCCCAGTGAAGTAAGTAAGTACATAAAATGAATTATAAATGGTGGAGTGTGTGTTTCAAGTGTGCCTGCCGACACGAGGGTGGGTACGCGCGTGTGCGTGTGTGTGTGCGCGCGCGTGCGTGTGTGTGTGTGTGTGTGTGTGTGTGTGTAAGGGGGAGTCAGAATTAGTGTGTTAATTCATCTTATGTGAGCCATTGCATTGGTTCTAGTGAGCGTGCGTGTGTGTATCACTATACTTGCGAGGGCCAAATGTCTCCACAAGCATAGACTTTGAGAAATAGACATTGTGAATTCAATTATCCTGGTCCTCAGAAAATAAGTGGTTGTTTAATGTATATAAAAAAACGTATTTTAAGCATTATAGGCTTGCAATTAGGAAAATATTCCGGTTTGGGCTATAGGGTTAGGAATAGGCATTTAGAAGATGCCTGTATTACTGGAAGAAATTGTAAAATACCCAAAGAATTGTAAAAATTGCATTTATAAAATGACGTCCTAAAATGTTCTTGTCCCCACACGTATAGTTATACAAACGTGTGTGTGTGTGTGTGTGTGTGTGTGTGTGTGTGTGTGTGTGTGTGTGTGTGTGTGTGTGTGTGTGTGTGTGTGTGTTCCAACTTTCCCAATCTCACATTTTGTTTGTTTTTGTGTACAGCTGTGCCATTATTTGCAATCCCACCAAGTTCAATCCCACATAGCGGTTAACCTGCTCTTAGCCTCTTGTTTGGAGTGGAGATGCTGTTAGCATTTTGCTGCAATAAACCTGATTGAGGCTGATTGAATGAAATGATTCAAATTACCCATGGAATTTTAATGTGTGCATGCTCAGTCACTCACTGCATGCCTTGTGAGCGCGTGCGTGTTTGCGCGCGCACACACATGCTGTGTGTACACCAAGTGTGTACGCTAAAGCTGGGGCTTGTTGTCTCCGCCAGTCCGAAGGCGTGGCGAGAGAGTATGTTTTGCACCCTGTCCGTCCGTCCTTCTGTCTGTGAACAGCTAATCTCCGGCACCGTTGGCCTGATCGCAGCGAAACTTTGCAGACACACTCCCTGGATGCCAATTCCAAACCTCAGCCCCAAATTTTTCTAGGTTTTCACATGGGCCTGTTATAGCGTCACCTAGGTGATCGATTCTACCCGACCCGGCGGGGACCTGTGCTCCGAGAAGCACTTTTTCTAGTCTAGATCTGTGTCTGTCAGATCTTGCAGTTCCATAAGAATGACTTTTTGATCATAAATGTGATGGAGTTTAGTCAGTTTACCGTCAGACAATGTTTTGACTGACATGAATTAAAAAGCTACAGGCTCCGCCTACACAATCGGTTCCCAACGTGCTCCCTACTCTGAGACCGTACAAATGGTTCCGGGAGGTTACAGTGTAGATTGGAGTCCCAGAGATAAAAAACAAAATCATATCAAATGGGGGTCCGCGGCCTAACGTACATAACATATCAAACTGAATTGGTCCTTGAAATTAAAATAGTTGAGAATTACTGGTCTATAATCTTGGGGGATTAGTGCTCTACATTGTATTGTTCAACAGTATAGCACTCTTTAAATACATTTAAAACTGGGTGTTTTTCTATGCATACTGTGTGTGTGTGTGTGTGTGTGTGTGTGTGTGTGTGTGTGTGTGTGTGTGTGTGTGTGTGTGTGTGTGTGTGTGTGTGTGTGTGTGTGTGTGTGTGTGTGTGTGTGTGTGTGTGTGTGGTGTGTGTGTGTGTGTGTGTGTGTGTGTGTGTGTGTGTGTGTGTACACACGAAGGGGGCGGAGGGGTTGCGTTTCTTTTAGTCGTGTAACTCCTTGGAGATCGATTCCTTTTGTGTGTGACATATACATCATTGTACAGTACACCACAATTATTTTAGGAGCAGATTTGCTGATGCTGCAGGAGAGAATAAAGGCTTTTTCCAAATGCTAGTTTCACTTTGGCGGAAGGGCATATTCACTTTTCAGCACGCACGCCTCCATAGGAGCCCAGCGAGCAGCCAAACCCCATGCAGCAGCCAGCCACCATGGGGATCTGTTGTCACCATTGGCATTCAGTGTTTTTCCACTCCTATCTCAATTATTGATCATTACAAACAGGGAAAATGTGACCAATGGCCGCTAGCAGGCACTTCATTGTCTGCATGTGTTCTGTTCTCCCCCCTGGCACAGACCCTGAGCCCTCCCATCACCACACCCACACCCAGTGGTGGAAGAAGTACTGACGTGTTTTACTTAAGTAAAAGTATCAATACCACAATGTAGAAATAGTCTGTTACAAGTAAGTGTCTGGTATTCAAAATGTACTTAAAGGAGTAGTTCACCCCAAAAATTACTTATTTTCTATCAATTACACACCTACGCCAATAATTTGATTACCGGCGGAAAGATGCTAATGTCTCCGGTAGGAGACTCAAAGAAGACTCTTTGAGTCTCCTACCGGAGAGACCACCAGTCATCAAATTATTGGCTTGGGAATGCGACAATAACTAAAAAATCTCCATGAATTCAAGTATTCAAGTATATTCAAGTATTGGCATCAAACTATACTTAAAGTACCCAAAGTAAAAGTACTCATTGTGCAGTGTGTCCCATTTCACAAGTTCGTCAGGTATAAACATATTTAAAAAATAGCCAGAATATAGGGTTGAAGTGGTTGACGTGTGTTTTGTAATAATATTCAAAATCTTCAAATCTTCAAATTAAAAAATGTACGTCATCCGGCTGAAAAAGGAAATGCACCGGTTTCCTGTTTGTCTAGGAAACGCGCTAGTAACAAAAAGGAATTTCACGCTGTTTTTATGGCATTATAGGATTTGAAGATGGAAAAACAACAGCAAAAGAAAACACAGCTCACGGTAACTAAAGCTCCACTGGCTAAGAGAAACGATCCGCAGATAGTATATAACAACAAAAATAACGCTTTTTGAAACGCTTCCGCCTTCCGGTGAAAACAAATGGAATTCTGGGTAATGCAGGAATCCGCTAAAGGCTTGCAATGACGGTAGTGACCAGCAGAGGTTGCTAAAAAAATATATTTTGGGTCTTGCACAGTACCCCGTTAAAGACACTTGTTCTAATCAGGGCACGATTGAATGAAGTGAAGCAAAGCAAAACGTCAACATCACGTGATAAAAAGTGTGCAGATGTCTATACTGTACCTTGAGCTGTTCCAGAACGTGGTTGCTGGGTTCCACCTGGTGTCTGTCACAGCTGCCGTGGTAGGCCAGGCTTACCTCTGTCAAGGTGAGGCTGCTGTCAACTAAAACAGAATAATACACTCATTCAGTGCCTTAATGTTGCTTGCGTGCCACTGAGCCAACGGCTCCCATTCAAAAGTGCTTAGGGGGGCTGGGGGGACTCGGAAAGTACCATACGGTAAAGTGTGCTGGGGCTCTGCTGTGTGTGTGTGTGTGTGTGTGTGTGTGTGTGTGTGTGTGTGTGTGTGTGTGTGTGTGTGTGTGTGTGTGTGTGTGTGTGTGTGTGTGTGCATGTGTGTGTGTGTGTGTGTGTGTGTGTGTGTGTGTGTGTGTGTGTGTGTGTGTGTGTGTGGGGCTGCAGAGAGAAACATGACAGTCAATGAGGAGTGAGGAAGGACACAGACGACGACGATGGATGTCTGTCTGCGCGATAAATCAACGAATCAGGCGGCCCGATTCATCACCCCCGTTGCCTTATGGGATGAGCCTCCAGATGTGGAGCCTATAGAGAGGCTTCAGAAGATTTGAGACGCGGGAACGGTTTGATCTTTGAGCGTCCTACAAAAAACCTCCACGACGCGCCATGTCTGATTAGCAGTGGTGGAATTGACAGTGGTGTAAAAGTAACTAAGTACATTTACTCAAATACTGTACTTAATACAATTTTGAGGTATTTTTTACTTTACTGGAGTATTTCCAATTTGTTGTACTTTTACTTCTACTCCACTACATCTCAGAGGCAAATATTGTACTTTTACTCCACTACAATTATTTGAAAACTTAAGTTGCTTAGTTACTACTGCAAAAATAAATTATTACGTTATTACGTTTGAAAATAGCAGATCTACAAGCTCACAACGCGTCGCATCGCGATACGTTGTGAGCTTGTAGATCGGCTATTTTCAAACATTTTAGTACTTTTACTTTTGGTACTTTTAATAAGTGCATTTTGATACCAATACTTTTGTACTTTTACTCAAGTAAATTTTGAATTCTAGACTTTTACTTGTAACAGAGTACTTCTACATTGCAGTATTGATACTTTTACTTAAGTAAAACATTTGAGTACTCTTTCCACCACTGGGAATTGATTGATTGATTGAATACTTTATTAACAGTCTGCCAATAGTACATACGATTATACAAATGTGCTAAAGGGATAACACAAAAAGCCTGAAGTGCTTATTTCCATTGTGGTCCTGTGTTAAAGACATACAATAATATACAATGATACAAGACATCAACGCTAGTAATGACACGTCTATGTACACTAAACGGAAGAAGTACTCATTGTTTTACCTGAGTACAAGTAGCAATATAACAATGTAAAAATACTCTGTTACAAGTAAAAGTCCTGTATTAAAAACTTTATACAAGCAAATTAAAAATAAGTGTTGGCATCAAAATACACTTACAGTGCCAAAGTGAAAGTACTAACATGTTTCGAAATGTGTCTTTTTTTTCAGCTGATCTATAAGCTCACAACGCGTCACGTAGCATGTTGTGATCTTGTAGATCAGCTATTTTCGAATGGTATATAAAAGAGGCCATAAGTGGTTAAAGGACGACTTCACCGCTTTTCAACCTATCTTCATATAATTGGTCCTCACTAATACTCATGGTAAAATGGTAAAAAAAATAAAAATCTACTCGGTCTGTGTCTCAGAGGAGGGCTGTGGACAGTTCAGAGTCCCGTCTACCAGTGACATCATCAATGGGGAATCCAAGCTAATAGAAACTGCAAGCTTTCTATTCCTGGAAAGTTGCAATGCAATAAAAGAAGCCATTGTTCTCGTGTTAATAAAAATCTAAAAAAGAAAAGTGAAATCTTGTTGAAAAAAAAAATCATGCCTAACGATGATGTCACTGGTACGGGTTTCTGGACTGTCCACAGTCCTCCTATGAGACACAGGCAGAGTAGAAAAAAATTGTACCATTTTATCATGAGTATTAGTGAGGACCAATTATATGAAGATAGGTTGTAAAGCGGTGAAGTCGTCCTTTAATGTATGTTATTGTTTTGTAATAATAATCTAAATCTGCAAAGTAAGGGTTAGGGTTAGTAACTAAAGCTGTCAAATAATTGGAGTAAAAAAGTGAAAGATTTGTCTCTGAAATGTAGTGGAGTAGAAGTATAATAAAGTATTGATAAATGGAAATACTCGAGTAAACTAAAAGTACCTCAAAACTGTACTTGAGTACAGTACTTGAGTAAATACTGTACAGTATGTGGTAAAAAGGTGGGTAAACCTAACTCATCAATTCTGCTCACAGGCCCAGGTATGGGAGACAAATGTACACCTTTTGTTTTTACTATATTTTTCCTCCATGAGCTATTATGTTACCCAGTGGTGGAAGAAGTATCAATACCACAATGGAGACATACTCTGTTAAATAAACGTCTGGTATTCAACATTTACTTGATCGGCACAGAGCCAAAGGTTAGGTTTACCAAGTATTGAGGGTTTAAGAGGTTAAATGTCTGAAAATACACGTTAACATCATTTTATACAATAGTAGTGGGGGCTCCCTGCTTCATCTCTCTCTCAGCTAAAGGGTCCTTGGCCTTAAAAACATTGAGGACCCCTGTCTTAGTCCCACATTGGACCAGAGTCAATCAGCGTAATAACAAGACTGGGGTCTTAGTACTCAGCCCGCAATACTTCAGTCAAAGTATAGATACTCCTGGTCAAATATTACTCCACTACAAGTGAAAGTTGCTCTGTCTTGAGCTCTACTTGAGTTAAAGTACTGGAGCACTTGCTTTTAAAAAAGTATTCAAAACTACATGATTTTAAAAGTAGGCCTACTTAAGCATTCAAAAGTACATATCACATCGGCTATTTTCACTATTTGAAATAGGGCTTAAGTGGTTAATTCATAATTCTTTTCTAGGGTTGTAGTGGAGTCAAAAGTCCAATATCTGTCCTCGAAATGTAGTGGGGTGAAAGTATCCAAAAATACAATTTGACCAATCCGAGCCCCATTGACTTCAATAAAAGAGTATAAGTGAACATATAGGATTGGGACATGGTGGACGATCGGTCCAGCAGTTTGCTAGATGCCGGACAGAGACACAAACGGACAGACAGACCAGACCCTCTTATAGACTCTTTCAGAGATAAAAATCCAATCATGTGGATCTGGGAACCGCCGCGTGGCTCCAATGTGTATCTCAGACTTCATGTGGCCAGCCTCTGATATCAGCCATCTATAAAGTCAGTTGTCTATGACGTATCTATCCAAATTTGGGCAAGGTTTCAAACCGATCAGAGCCCCACTCACTTCCATTGTAAATTAATAAAACAAAATATAAAAGTAGAAAACAGACAGACACAAAGACCAACCCCTCTAACAGCTAGACTCCTGTAGAGTAAAGTAGTGTAACAGTGGATAGCAGTTTAACCACCCTTACATCCCTATTCTGGCGGGAACATTAAGGGAAAAGATGATATTTTTGTGTTTTTTTTGACAGTTTCTTAGCAATGTTTAGCAATTATGCATTTTTGTCCCAATTGTAACCACTTTTCTCAAAATAGCTTAGATCTACAAACGCATAATGCACAATGCAACGCGACACATTGCGAGCTTGTACACCTGCTGTTTTCGCTATTTTTGCCTTTTTCCTTTTATTCTTTGAAAACGTTTCACCTATAACGACATGCGAAGGGCCGGAATAGGGATTGATCATTAATGGATTATTTATTTATTATCAAAACATTTTTTTTCCAATTGATTGAATTGATTAGTTTGCCATTATATTAATATTATTAGGTAGATGTGTGGGAGGGGGAGCCAGAGGAGCGATAATAACTTACCATTTCGGTCCGTGTTCTTGTGCTCGGCGAAGCCCGACACGATCTGCTCATCGGGAGGGAAAGACACGTGCTTTTCACCTTTGACCTTCTTCCCCTGGCTCTTGTCGGGGCTCTGTGCCCCTTGGTTGTCCTGTTCATCGTTCTCCTTGTCACTGCGTCCGGTCATCTTTGGATGTTTAGGAGTCCATCGCGTAAAGCCTTTTTCTTCTGCCGCGGAGGAATTCCTGAAAGGCAACAAACGGTGTTGTTCACCTCAAGCAGGGGAGAGCGCTCTGCGTGCCATGGGTTATCATAACCTATATCTGGGGGGCCGCCAAGAAGGTTATAAAAGTAATCCCCCTTTCAGTTGTCACGAGAAATGTTGTGCCATTTATTCCCCTGGGTCGATATTGCACGCTCTCTCGTTCTCTGTGGCACTTGGAAAGACAAGACTCTGGGGGAACAATATCTTATTCATGAGTTTGGTTGCCGGGCCACAAGTGAAACCCAATATGTTCCTATCAAATGACCAGTGGTGGAAAAAGCACTCACATTTTTTACTTAAAAACGTAAAAGTATCAATACTGCAAAATACTCTGTTACAAGTAAAAGTCCAGAATTCAAAATGTGATTGAGCAAAAGTACAAAAGTATTGGTATCAAAATGTACCAAAAGTAAAAGTACTCATTGTGCAGAATGACCCATTTCACAAGTTCTAAATGTGTTAAAAATGTGTTTGAAATGACCGAAATATATATAGGGCTGGAGTGGTTAGTGTATGTTTTGTAATAATAATAATACAAATCTACAAAGTAATTAGTAACCACAGTTTTCAAATAATTGTAGTGGAATAAAAGTACAATATTTGCCTCTGAGATGTAGTGGGGTAGAAGTAAAAGTACTGACAATTGGAAATACTACAGTAAAGTTCCTCAAAATGTACTTAAGTACAGTATTTGAGTAAATGTACTCAGTTACTTTACACCACTGCAAATGACAGATAGGAAAAGAAAAAGGAAAACATTTGCATGCATTTATTTACCTACTATTCACATTCAGCATATTGTTGCTGTCGGATTGGAAACTTTGTCAGTCCAAAACTGTTAGTTTTCAGGAAGTGAAAACAAAAAGAACATGTGTTCCAATCGATCCAATGCAGTTATTAAATCGTCAAAACACTCCTGTTAGTTCTTTTCATTGGTTAAATATTTATAAAACCCACAGGGAGACTTGAGTAAACCCACAGGGAGACCCCTTCCAAGCTGGCGTCCCTATTTAGGGGGCATGTCATTATAGGTGAAGATTTTCAAAATAACTTCTAAAGTAGTGAAAATAGCCGCTCTACAAGGTCACGATCTCATCAAGGGCTCCCAAACTTTTCCGGCCGCGACCCCCCAAAATAAACATATTTGAACTGGGAACCCCCCAAAATAATCATATTTGAACTGGGAACCCCCCAAAATAATAATATTTAAACTGGGGACACCCCAAAATAATAATATTTAAACTGGGGACACCCAAACCCTGACAAGCACTTGGAATTGTAGGCATTAGATTTAGTTTGACTAAATATTGTGAAAATAGCCAATCTACAACCTCGCAACGCCTCGCACTGTGAGGCGTTGTGAGCTTGTAGATCGGTTATTTTCACAATGTTTAGCTCTTTCTTATAATATTTTAAAAATGTGTAATTTTTGTATTAAAAAGGTCTTAAAGGTCATTACATTGTAACTTTAGAAATGTGAAGATACCCTGTATACACTTATACTGTATGTTGGTTTGTTTACTGTTGAGTGAGAAAACAATGTTGCACATTAAGCTAATCATCTGGCCCCGACCCCCGGTTTGGGAACCACTGATCTACATGTGCACTGTGGTGCATTGTGAGCTTGTAGCTCAGCTATTGCTGCTACTTTTTCGCAGCACTGTCATACGTCAAACTATAAAATAGGGCAATAATTCATGAAATGGCATACAAAGTCAAAATATGGAAATACAAGTTGGCAATATATTAAAGCTTAGTGCAGTTGAATGAAATGGTGAAAAATAGGGCATCATTTGATCTCAGGGAGGGTAGGCAATATTTTTATATAGGTCTTTATTTTGTGTTTGATCTGAATTCATGGGTATTATGTACTTACAATTGAACTACTAGCATGTGTACCAATACTGTGAATTACCTACATGGTAAAAAGTGCTTATGATGGCTGTTCATGTTTAGAAAGCAGAAAGTGGATCATTTTGGATCAAACAGTCATCCTCACATTGTTACTCTTATTTGAATGACTTTTACAATATGAAGATCTCCGGTGGCATGCCCTAGTGCAGATTCTCAAGCTGTTTCCATTTCAAGGACCCCTCCAGTTTGACATATTAGGCCATTGACCCCCATTTGGTCTGATAATTATTATTTTATTTTTTATAATAATAATAATAATAATAATAATAATAATAATAATTATTATTATTATATTATTATATTGAGAAACAGTGCCCTATAACCACACATGTGAACAAGCAGGAACAACACAGGGTTATTAACAACATGGCTCCCAAGCCTCCCATAGTTAGTAGTTCATGTGGTCCGTCTGTGTGCTGTCAGTCATCTATGACATACAGTAGCCTAATCCGACCCCTATATTGACTTCCATTATGTAAAAAATGACTGTGGGAGTAATATGACGTCAGTCATGTATGACATATTTGTGACATACTGTACAAGTCCATATTTGGGCAAGGTTTCAAACCGATCCGACTCCCATTGACTTCAATTATATCCATACGATCTCATATTTGGGCAAGTCTGTGAGGTGAGTCATTACATTTTTAGGCAAGGTTTCAGTTAGATCTGACTGCCGTTGAGTTCCATTTTTAAATGATTAAAGCTGAATATTTCAGAAACATATATACTATATACACACAAAATGTTAAAGTATGAAGTACCATGGAGGCACTTTCTTAGCCTACTGGCAGTATGCACAAGTTTGGCGCCGAATGGTCCAGCGGTTTGCAAGATTATCCCCGGACAGACAAACACACAAGACAGGGGCAAAAACATAATCTTCCCCCATTGCCTCTGGGTTCGCCTGCCGGAGCTTACGGTGTATTCAAAACAATTTGTATATGGAAAAAAAAAAGCATGTTGGTTATATGGTTTACACACACAACTCAGTATTAATAGGTAGGTGACTGTCGTGCCAGACGGTGGATCTGTTCCACGAAAAAAATAAAAACAATTACAAAAAGATGAAAGGGTGCCCTGGAAACCAAGTACTATTAATTTTTAAGTTATTTGGGGGCTTTTCTGAGCCTTTACTGAGCCTTTACCGGGCCACAGTTCAGAGAGACAGTAAACAGGGAGAGTAGGGGAGTGACATGCAGCAAATAGTCTTCCAGCCCCTGGGAATAGAACCGAGGACTCACTGTCAGGCAGTACAGTGCCTATGTGGTACTTGCTCCAACCACTCGGAAAGTTGCCTCTTTTTGTCCAAGTTCACGGTCACTTCACTCCCTCCCTACCTCCCTCCTCCGCCTGCTTGCCTCCTCAGACTCCTTCCCTTCCTCCCTCTCTCTCCTCTTCATCTCGTGCACCCCTCTTGTCTCCACCTATCATTTTCCTTCTCATTGTCTGCTACTGCGATCAATTGTCAGTCAGGTAGGAGTGTGTGTGTGTGTGTGTGTGTGTGTGTGTGTGTGTCAAAGTTATTAAAGTTTGTTTTAATAAAATGTGTTTTATAATTGAAGTTTAGTTTCAGTTAGATTCACGAGTGGGTTTTGCATGTTGTTTCACAGTTTGAATTTTCATTGTTTAAAAATGTTATACGATTGGTATTGTAGCATTTTATTCTTAATTGTGTCTGCGGTTGTATCCCAGTTATGTGCAAAACTGAAGAGGCGGAGGATTCTTCCTTTTTTTTTTTTTCCTTAAAAGACTGGTTCTCAAAATCAGGTCCAGGGACCACCAGGGGTTCAAATAGACCCTTACGGGTCTGTAACTCAGTGTACAAGTGGAACCAAGTGGACCATTAATGGGTCCATTTGGTTCCATTTGTACCCTCCCAGTTAATTTAACACTGACAATTTTACAGTGTAGATTCTGGCATGCCGATACCACTGCCGCCGAGCAAGGTTGTTTTTGATTGTTGGTTGGCTGGTGGGGGTGATGGTATGCGCGGCGACTGGGGAGGCTAAGGAGGACCGAGGCACTATCTAGCATCGTTCAGAGACCGCTGAACGTTCCTCTCAAACTCCTTCCTGTTCGTCTTCATGAGCTCTGCCGCCTCCTTGTTCAGTGGGTCGTCCGGGTTGGGCTGTTCCAACAGAAACGCTAGACCATAGATGATTGCGTTTAACGTCAACACGGGCTTCCAGTCCTCCCGCAGGATATTTAGGCAAACGTTTCCTTCGAGGTCGATGTTGGGGTGATAGACCTTGGTCTCGCACTTCACCTTGGGGGGCTCGTGGGGGTAACCCAGTCCCACCTTGAAGCTGAAGGTGAATCTGCCGCCCTTGTACATGCCCTCGTCTGGCACGATGGTGAGTTTGCTGTTGAGCAGGTCGTCGACATCGGAGAAGTCGAGACTCCAAGTCTTCGACTTGGTCATCTCGCTGAGGTCTTTCTGGACTCGGAGATGGGCTGCCTTGGCTTTGAAACCGCTGCCTTTTGCTGGCTTTTTGGCCCCTAGTGTAGCCAGCTTAAACATATTTCACACAAATTTAGGATTATAATTTAGGTTTATATATTATGTTATATTTAAAATATTTCTGTCCCTTCTTATGTGGTGAAATACAAAAAGCGGCTACAAATAACAAGGAATTGCTGGAGCTGCAAAACTGACCTGGAGTACCGCTGTTTTATTACGACGATTACGTCAGAGGTTGGTAGACGTCAGCGCGTGCGGCGACCGTTGACCAATGAGAACGAGTCGTGACGAGCACGTCCTTCTGACTGTGGAGTTTTGCGGGAAGTTTGGTGGAGCTGTAGGAAATTAACCTGGTGACAACAAAGTAAAGGTTTGCATTTCACTTTGAATTTGTCCTATCCGTGTACCACGGAGCCGTATTAATGCGACTCTAATCTCAATTATACACGGAAGTGTACTGCGTCACTTCTAGCCGGTAGCTAACGTTAGCTATGCTAATGCTACAGCAACATTAGCCCTGAAACGTGAGCCAGTCATGGAACCACTTGTTCCTGGTTTTTGATATTTTGACATTTACAACTCTCACATGTACATAAACGTTCAGATATCTAATATAAGTGATTACCGCATGACCACGGATGTAACAAGTTAAGCCGGCCCGCGATAAGTACCCGTATCTCCCGTATTGTTCAATAAAAAGCATTTTAATCCGATCGGTGGCCATTTTCTATTTTTTATTGTAATGTATCAAAGTGCAATACACCTCCCAACCAATAGTGTCGCATAGTTGAACGCATCGTTGAAAATTCGGAACAAATCCGGCGATCGGATTAAAAAGCTTTTTATTGCACAATACGGAATATACAGGTACTTAGACCTTTGCCGGCTCAACTTGTTACATCCGTGGCATGGGGTCAGCACTTTATATTTGAAATCTGAACGTATATGTACATGTGAGAGTTGTAAATGTAAAATAAATCGAAAAACCGGAACAAGTGGTTCCACACGAGCGTCATGTGAACCATGGCTAATGCTACAGCAACATAAATGCGTAGTTTGTGGCTATTTTACTTAGCATGTAGGTTGTAACGTGAACCCACGTCTCTCCGTCCTTAAATGAAACGCTAAATACATAGATACAGTTGGCTGGTTGAGTGTTACGGCCATTCTCTCGGTCATTGTACGGTTGAACTAAACTGTGTCGTAGTTCTCTACGAGCTAAGCTGGTGTAACGTTCGCTTTTTCCAGCTTGCATATCCGGTCTGGCCAGAATTCAGCGGATACGGAAGTGGTTCGTATGATTGTGTTGAAATGACAGGATGCAGCTTTTTGGGGTAGGCGGGCTATAGACCGGATGCTTAGTTGAACATGGACTGGAAACCAACAACAAGGCGTACAGACTGCTGTACTTTGTATTCCGTGTTTTGTTCCATGGAAAAAAGAAAAGAAAACACGTTAATGAAATAACTTTTCATCAGTGGATCAGGAAGAAGTACTCAGATATTTGACTTAAGTAAAAGTAGTAATACCACAATATACAAATACTCTGTTACAAGTAAAAGGCCTGTGTTCAAAATGTTACTTGAGTCAAAGTACAAAAGTAGGCTGTATGACAATGTAGAAGTAAAATGCAGGTCATCTCGCTCCCAACATTAGCAGTTCCAAGAAGCGGATAAACTAAAGACAAGGCAAGTTTATTTGTAAAGCACATTTCAACTGAAAGGGGATTCAATGTGCTAAAACATTAAAGAATAAAGGCAAGCATTTCTATTATAATACGAGCAATGTATGCCACATTGGTTATGAACTTTATGAAAGTAAAGCAGTCACTATTGATGTCATGTTGTCACTCAGTGACAGGTAAAGAAATGTTTGACAGTTGTGTGGTCCTGTATCCATTATGAATACAGCTGTACGAACTCACATGGTCTACTCTGTGTAGATTGACATCTCAATATATGTATATGCAGTGTTTACTTGTAGGCTACTGTAATCTTCATCTCCAGGAGTTGTATAAAAAAAGAACATAGTTTGATGAGAAGCTAGTAAAATTAAATGATCGCATTTGATAATATTGTGCTGTTATGTGTTGCTTTGCTCAACCCATTAAGACCGGGAACGTATCTCTGTCATTTTAGATTTATTTGGCTATTAAAAAATAGATGTACAAGCTCATAGCGCGGCACCGAGTGCCACGCTACAAGCTTGTAGATCTGCTATTTTTTTTTAAATCGTGAACATTTGTTCAAATCTTTGAATATATATATATATTTTAAAGACATTTGTAACTCAAATCTTTGCTTCTGGGGATCCCTGGAACAAAATGTTATAAATGCGTATCATTCTGGGTGTCCTTGAGAACCACTGATGTAGCACCATTCAACATTCATTTAAAAAAACTGTTAGGATTTAGAAGACATTTTGAAGAATCGCCATCTCAGACTGGGACCCCAATCTACACTATAAAATCCTCAGTGTTAATCCAACTCTGAGTTCCAATTCGTATTACAGACCTTGGTTCCTATCAATCATTTAGCTGCGGACCCCCTGGAACCCCTTCAAGGAGCCCTGGGGGTCCGCGTTGAGAACCATGTGATGTAGACTGATAGGATGTACTCCTCTCCTCTGTGTGTCTCAGATGCCTCCTAAAGCCAAGGCAGCAGGGAAGCCGAGAGGCCCTCCTAAGAGGAAGATGGCAGAGGAGTTCCCACCGGGAGAGGTCCTCACAGATGTGGGGAAGAAATCCTGGAAGCTCGGCGCACCAATCGGTCAAGGGGGCTTTGGCCTACTCTATTTGGGTAAGTAATGTAGCGGGGTGGATAGTTGATCTTCTTTGGCTATAAAAAAAATAGCAGATCTACAAGCTCATAGCGCAGCACCGAGTGAGGGAACGCATCTGTGTCATTTTAGATTTATTTGGCTATTCAAAAAAATAGCAGATCTACAAGCTCATAGTGCGGCACTCGGTGCCGCACTATGAGCTTGTAGATCTGCTATTCTTTTTTTTTAATCGTGAAAATTTGTGCAAATCTTTGAATATATATATTCTACAAATGTCTTTTAAATCCTAATATAGCAAAAACCTATGTTGCTATATCAGTGGTGCTCCAACCTTTCTATGTCAAGGACCCCCAAAATGATATGTATTTGGCCACGGACCCCCATCTCAAAATATGTTGGTCCAGGGACCCCCAGAAGCACAGATCGGAGTTAAAAATGTTCGCTTTAAAACATTCATAAATATTCAAAGATGTGCATTGTGCACCCATTTTCACGATTTTTCAAAAATAGCAGATCTACAAGCTCATAGTGCGGCACTGAGTGCCACACTATGAGCTTGTAGATCTGCTATGTTTTTGAATAGCCAAATAAATCTAAAATGACACAGATGCGTTCCCGGTCTTAATGGATTAAGATGATGTATGGCCATTCTTATCTTCATTCATGGATGACGTGTGATGATTTAGAAAAACATGCTATTCCAGTGTTTGTGCAGGTGCTGGAAAGCATTGAAGATGCTTGTATCTGGATGTGTTGGCAGAGTTTTGACAAATGACAAATTTTCTTTTCACGGAAGTACAGTGAAACCCTCCGTGATTAGCAACCATCAGGGGATCGATCATACTGGAGATAAATATTCTGTGGTTCTTGAAAGATTAGTCAGAAATTCAGAATGCTTAAAAATGCTGGCAGAAGCTACAGCCTGGCAAGATAAAACCCCTGGCAGTGAATGTGTTAAAGGTGGTGCAAGTGATATTTTTTGGTTTAAACTTTTTTGAAAAATTAAAGCTATATTCTGATAGTAATCATTCATTACTGTAGAGTGTTTGTTCAGTAACGGCAGTCTCACCGTCCCTCCAGCTCTTATAATAAACCAATTTCATCCAATCAGGAGAGTGACCATTCATCAGCTTCAATTTGATGGTGTCCTAGTTCCAATTGTGTCTGCTCTCTTCTTCATGACATCACTTCCAATTTCACTCATTTATCCTGTGTGAGGTCTCTCTCCTGATTGGATAAAATTGGTATCCTGACCTGAAAATGTATTTTCTGTTTACTAACGAGACCCCTGTTACTGAACAGACACTACCCGACTTACTGCCAGAATATAGAGCTATTTAACACTTATTGTAAAGAAATAATCACCTCACTTACTACACCTTTTTAATATAGTTAAATTAACTCATTTTACTGTGCAGTAGATTGTATAACGCACAATTTCATTCAAGTCGTATTCAATCCTTTTCTCTTTATTTTACAGCTGATGAAAATTCGGCGAAAGCTGTAGGGGCTGATGCTCCGTATGTGATCAAAGTGGTAAGACTAACTAATTGCACCAATTCACATTTCCCTGTTTGCTTAGATACGCAGGTGGCCAAAGTAAAATACTTAGTTGATGAGGGATAAAAGCAATTTTTTTTGGCAGGTATTAGGCATTTACCTTTCGTTTTAAGAAGTTGGCTAGACCTAAACCATGCCAGAAAAAAAAAAACTTTTACAGAGCTACAACAACCCTGTTATCGACATGTGTATTACTTTTTTCCCCCCTTCATTTCGCCTAGAAAAGCCTTTTTGCTTTTATAGATGAGATGGTAAATTCTACCATTATTACTTTATACTTTTATCTATTTATTTTGCTGTGGAGGAAAGACATTTTAGGGGAGAAACCGAGAGTCAAGGCTCTTGCGGGTGGGGGTCATAGGCCATAGGTCGGTCGTGTTCCTCCAGACCAGCGCTACTCAACACGCGGCCCGCGGGCCGCATGCGGCCCGCACGCCGCGTCTTGGCGGCCCGATGGTCAAACCCCCCAAAAAAAATAAAATAAAAAAAAAACCTTTTTTTTTTTTTTTTTTTTTTTAAATAAAAATATACATTTTAAAAATATACATTTCCGTTCAAATGTATGGGTTGCTAAAACATTTTTCAAAAACAAACAGACAGACATACATACAGGTGCGTCAATTGTTACAGGTATAATGCATAGTTTTCTATGCATTTGGGGTTTTTGGGGGGGTTTGACCCCCACATTTTCCCGCCCAGGATAGGTGTCCCTTATTTCAATCTCTGGGAGTTGGCAACCCTAACCTTGCCATACCTTAGCTTTTGCTGAACTGATGCCACTGGACATACACACAAAATAAACTGGTACAGTGAAAAGAATATGATCAGGGGTGCACATAACTGGTGCGCAGGTGCGCATGCGCACCCAAAATAAATAATGAGCACCACATCAGACGACGCGAGGCGCTTTTGCGTACCAACAGCTGGGACCGGAATTTCCAAGCTTTTATTTTTTAGCAAAACTAAAAAATAAAAGCCTGGAGATTTACTTCCTGAAGCCACACTCACACACTCACGCTAAAGCACGTGTCGGCCCCATGTACAGCCATAGGCGCAGGGGGACGCATGCTGTGATTGTGTGAGCCTCGCATCCTGACACACAGACAGGCTGCGACTCGCAGCCCGCTGCACGCAGCGGCTGTTAGAGGCACTCGTCAGTCACCGATGATGAACGTACCGTAATGGTGCAAAAATATGCCGTGAACGTCCCAAATTTGGCGGATAAAAGCAGCGCAGCACAGGGCACCAACCTTGGGGGGTTCACCAAACAGCGTGAGTGAAAAAAAAACGGCGAAATTCGGCGGAATTTGGAAGCAAAGCGTCCTTTTTTTCTCGCGCAGCACCCCCCCCCCCCCGTTGACAAAACTGTCCCGGTGGGCACCGTGCTGAAACCCCCCCCCCCCCCCCCCCCGTTGACAAAACGGAAAGTTATGTGCACCCCTGAATATGATGTCAAAATGTACATTTTATTGTGTGTTACAAAATCGAAAAATCCAAAATAGGACCGTAATTTTTATGGCGGCCCCTTGGACTTTTGGTATTTTGCTGAGTGGCCCCTTAGCCATCTTAAGTTGAGTAGCCCTGCTCCAGACCTACAATGCCATCGCTGAACCACCTACACTGTGAATTAACAGATTTGGGTGATATAGAAGCTCATGTGTGGCTAAATGTTAAGTAGCGCCTGGAGCTATTTCTCTGAAATCATATTTAGCTGTAATTAGGTGTTTGGCGGTGTGCCTAACCAATTCTGTAAGCCGGTGTTAACACTGACTGGTGCCTGCTGCAGTGGTGCTTGTAAACCCAGCCCTTACATCTGTTATAAAAATAGCCTGATATTCAGAGGTTTGACTCTTCTATATTCACCACTGCTATCCATTCCTTTGTTGTTTTTTAAACCCACAGAAATGGATAGCTCTGCCCACGTTATTAAACCACCGACCACACTTGAGATTGGCCAAAATGTCATAATTTCTTAGGGTGTGACGATCTTTTGGATAATGTGCATATCAAACCGTCATAATTTACATATGCTTCCATTTACATATGCTTTAGTTTCTGCATCCAACATTTTTTTTAACCCCGCCATGGTTTCATTGTCCCATATTGGCTGAAATTAATGCAATATTGTATGTTTTACTTCATTTTGGCAAATCTTATTATGCATCTTTGACTGACCCATGTTTGAACGAAAACTTAACCATGTAAACCCCTATACATTGTTGAATGGATACCCCCAGGGTAGGGCTGCACGATTCTTGCTCAAATGAGAATCACGATTTTCCTCCATAAGAATTGAGATCACGATTCTCACACGATTCTCACACAATTCTCTTGTAAATATAAAATTATTAAGCAAAAAAAATTTAATTGAAAAAAAAATCGTCATAATCTAAAATCGAGATCGCATAGGTGTCTGAATCGAGATCACGATATTTTTTTCGATTAATCGTGCAGCACTACCCCAGGGGTCTGTACTCTCCCATCTACACCGAATCTCTTCGCAGAAAATTGCTGATCTACAAGCTCACAAGTCTCAACGCAACGTGGCGTGTTGTTGGCTTGTAGGTCGGCTATTTTCAGAAAATGTTCGGCTATTGTGACATGTCCAGAGTAGGGATGCAAGGCTTTATGTGGTTAAAAAGGAAAATAAAGTAAATGTGTGTAGGTTATCGTCTTTTGGGTGGAAACCTCATGTGTCCAAAACAGTGTTTCAAGCTTGTGGATCTGCAACTTTTGTTACTTTTGTGTGACGCTGTATTATGATCAAGTACAGCGTTAATTTACAGAACAAACACAAAAAATTAGAATATGGGGATAAGAGGTTTCTGCCCGACAGCACCGTTATGTGAGTTGATGGCCTCTCTCCTTATGTCTCCACTACAGGAGCCCAGTGACAACGGCCCGTTGTTCTCTGAGCTCAAGTTCTACATGAGAGCTGCCAAGCCTAATCTGAGTATGACAAGACATTGTATCTCATAGTCTCTCGCTTTCTCTCTCTCTCTCTTTCTCTTTTTTAAGACTGGTTTTATAAATGTTTTTAGTGGTGTAACGATACATTTTAACAGCGATACGATAGATGGACGATATTGGTTAATTTATCGCGATATGATTTAAACTTGATACAGTAACTATTTAGCCAAAAATTATATTTGTCTTTTAAGGGAATATGGGTATAAATGAGTAAACTCAATAATTCACTGGCAAATACATGGACATTTTATTTGACCAAATATGGACAAACTCACACTCTTGACAGGCATGCAGAGATGCCATACATTTATAGTGTAGTGATATGGAACGGAATGTGAAGTAATAACACCCTTAACATGACTAAATACAAGGCACAAGCTATTTTCAAGGCGATACGATTTATGATGGATACAAGTCACACTATGCCATATGTTGCTGTTTACATATCGATATGGTTGGATCGTTGAAATGAAAATTGATGCATCAATACAGTTATTTTCTCGTAACACCATTTTACCATTTGGTTTTTGCTGTTTTTAACCCTGATTTATACCTGGTGTCATGCACCATAAAACAGGCATTTCTCTTTTGAAGACCAGGAAATTGCTCTCACAATGTCTATTTCTCAAATTCTACTATACTTGCGGGGACATTTGGCCCTCACAAGTATGGCAATACACACACACACGTACATAAAACGCACGCACGCGCATTAAAACAAATACAAATAAAGTCTCACGATCACACTCACAAACACAGCGCAGTCTCTCACCGCCGGTGCAAAACTTTCTTAATTAAAAAAAAACTAAACAAGAAGAAGAACTTTAGCTTGGCCACGGAGGAGACCTTGCGGAGGAGGACTCGTCCCCAACACCGTGCTTCTGGTGGCGGGTGCCATTCGCCCCGAGGCCACAGCTTTGCATTTTATATAATAACAATCCAAATGTCAATCTCCCCTGACAATTAACTGTTATATTACTAAGGAACCAAAGACTCATATTTTATTCATGGCAGAATGTTGCGTTGTTGGTAAATATTTGTCCCGCCAGCAGATTAGCTTGCGGCCGTGCCTCCCGTATCCCCCCGCCCCCCACCCCCCGCCCGCGCCCCCATGGAATTACACTTATTACATTGAGTGTCACTGGCGTCACCCACCAGCTCCACCACTTTTCACCAGCAACTTTTATCTAGCTTACCCTGCGGTCTGTTTCACAGTCGTTTTGAGGAAGTGTTGTTAACACGCTTTCAGACTTCACAGAATCCAAATTAACCCATTTAGACCGGGAAATAATCTGTGTCATTTTTAGATTTCTTTGGCTATTCAAAAATAGCAGATCTACAAGCTAGTGCCGCGCTACGAGCTTGTAGATCTGAAGAAAAAAAAATATCATGAAGTTTGTGCAAATCTTTGAATATATATACATATATATATATATATTTTTTTTAAAGCGAACATTTGTAACTCAAATCTTTGCTTCTGGGGATTCTACAAATGTTCAGTTTTCTGAAAAACGTACGTTGCTTTATGCTCAAACATTTTCACGTCAAGGACCCCCAAAATTATATGCATTTGGCCGTGGACCCCCATCTCAAAATAGGTTGTTCCAGGGACCCCCATGAAGCAAAGATTTGAGTTACACATGTTCCCTTTAAAAATTATATTCAAATATTTGCACAAATATTCAAGATAAAAAAAAATAGCCAAAGCAATCTTAAAATGACACAGATGCGTTCCCGGTCTTTATGGATTAAGTGTGCGTGTATTTTGTAAAGTTTATTTATTTATTCCCCCCCTGCCCCCCTCCCTCCCTCCCTCCCTCCCTCTGTTCTTCAGTTGAGAGTTGGAGGAGTTCTCACAAGCTGAAACATCTGGGCGTTCCAAAGTACTGGGGCTCTGGTCTGCATGAGAAAGGAGGGAAAAAGTAAGGCGCTCTTCTTTTATTCACAGTTATTGTTGCAGAAGTAGTTAAGCACCATGTAAGAACTGCAGTTGGCCTTTTTGACAGCAAAATAGCAGAACAAAAAGGCTGAGTGGGAGTCGTGTTTATACTAGGTTGTGCGCCGAAACTAGACGATCCCTTAAGCTCTCAACGCGTCGCGTGGCGACGCATTGTGAGCCTGTAGATTGGCTATTTCCGCACACGACACTGGCACGCCACTACGTATAAATGAGGCTTCACTGTCCCTCCTGCGTGCATCTGGCTAAAGCACACAACAGTTGTTGTTGCAAAAACTGTGATTCTCAACCTGTGAGGTTATTGCAAGTACGCTCCCAAATGATTGGCAAAACACTAACAGCCCTATCTTGCCCTACCCCATATGCCTAAACTTGCTTGTAGATCGGCTATTTGAACTATTTAACAATGGTTTTCTAAATAGTAAGGGGGCGTGCAAGATGGAGCCCTAAGATTTTAATGATAATATTTTTTTTTAAATGTCATGCTATGTAATGTTCTGCTTTATGATACCGATAAATAGGAACTTAAAGTGCTCTACATTAGTCCCATTGATCCAAGCTGGAACACAATCGATTGATCGATGATTAAAATAAGCATGCTCTGAAAATGCACGCGTGTTAAGTGGTCAGATGTGTGGGCCGCGAAACACACATAAGATGTTCAAGGTTGAGAACCATAGATATAGAAACCTAGATACTTCATTGGCCTCTGCAGTTCATTGGAGCGACGTGTATCGCGGCCGCCATTTTGGAGAAGGCACACTTCCTGACTACTGGCCAATAATCACAGCGTGTCTTTTCCGGGACTTGTCAGAATCTAGTTGTATAAAAATATCCTGTTATATTTTTAAGAGCCGGAGAAGGCGTCTACCTTTATATGTCTCATGTTGAGAACCACTGGCATCAAATCATGTTGTGTGACTCATCAGACCTTGTATGTGATCAACCATTTCCTCCACACCCACATCCAGGTACAGGTTCATGGTCATGGACAGGTGTGGCACCGACCTGCAGAAGAAGTTTGAGCAGAGCGGCGGGAGGTTCCCGAGAAAACTGGTCCTGCAGCTCGGGCTACGCCTGGTTGGTTTCTTTTTTATAATGATGACCTAAGATGATTTATCGCTCTGGCACTTAATTCAGGAATGGCACAGTGAATGGCAAGATGAGAAGAAGCGACAATCACATTATTTTCCACCTACTCGTAGGTCACATGAGCTTTTGTTGCTTCATGGGTATTGTGTCACTACAACTCAAAATTATGAGATGAGAAACAATGGACAAGGAAGGTATGAGATATTAACCCATTCAATACGGGAACGCATCTGTGTCTTTTTAGATTTTAGCTGTAACCATTATTTTATACTTTGGCTATTCAAAAATAGCAGATATACAAGCTCATATCGCGGCACCGAGTGCCCTGCTACAAGCTTGTAGATCTGCTATTTTTGAAAAATCAGGAAAATGTGTGCAAATCTTTGAATATATATTACTTTTTAAAGCAAACCTATGTATCTCAAATCTTTGCGTCTGGGGATCCCTCGAACTAAATATTTTGAAACGGGGGTCGGCGGCCAAATGCATATCATTTTGGGGTTCCTTGACATGGAAAAGGTTTGAGAACCGATACAGCAACATCCGTTTTACGTAACATACGAAGACATTTGTAGATGCGTTCCCGGCTTGAATGGGTTGAACAATAACATAGTATGTATGTAAAGACAATATTTTCTGTCCTTTCTCTTGTTAGCTGGACATTCTGGAGTACATCCATGAGCATGAGTATGCGCACGCCGACATTAAAGCCTCCAACCTGGTCCTGAGTTACAGAGACCCCAACCAGGTCAGTCGCTGGGACATACCAACAATATATCACATCTCTGCTGTCGGGTGGAAGACCTTGTGTGTCCAAAACCGTATCCTGTGTTCCAGTGTTCACTTTCACTGCAGAAATAGCAGATCTACAAGCTCAAAAGGCATAGTGATGCGACGTGTTGTGAGCTTGTACGTAGATCACCTATTTTTGATATGTTGGTGTCCCACTGTAGTATGGTGAAGTAGGGCAGTAGTTCTCAACCTGTTAACACATCCACCGCCAAGAACGTAGTCCTACGGTCCGTTAAATCCAACTGTTAAGCGCCGAAACCGTAGTCCTACGGTCCGGGTGTTTTTTCCTTTTTTTCGATTTTCTTTTTTTTAAAATTTTTCTAGGGGGACCATTTTCAGTGTAACACCACTAGAAGTCGACCGGAAGTGCGATCCCGTTTTTTGTTTCCCGTCGGCCTCCATTCTAAGTCGTACACTAAAAGCCCTGTAAAACCTATGTAGTTTTTCATCCTCGCATTTCCCATGTTAACATAAACGGTCAGAACTCAAACATGGCGGCTCCGTTTGACACGCGGTCTCGACGAGTAGACACTAGGACATGTGCCCGTTGTTTACAAACAGTGGATCGCGCAATCTAAAGGATTTTAACGGGGCCTATGGCGACCGGAAAAAAACCAAAAAACAACAATAAAACCTTGGCACTGGTGAGTACATTATGAGATTAGCCCTTGGCGGTGGATGTGTTAAGGCCGCGACCCCCCCAAAATAATCATTGAACTGGGGACCCCCCCACCCTGACGAGCAATTGGAATTGTAGGAGTTGAGGCAATACATTTAGTTTGACTCTGTTCCACAGCTAGATACTGTATTGTGAGGCGTTGTGAGCATGTAGATCGTCTATTTAATTTTTTTTACATTGAAAAGGTCTTAAATGTCCTTAAATTGTCACTTCAACGTCATCTGGGGACCCCCCAAAAATCATGTGGGGTCCCCCCCCCCCCCACTGAAGTAGGGCATTTATTTTCGAAAAAAAACTACGTTGAAATATGGAGATGAAAGTGTTCTGCCCGACAGCAACAATAGGTTTCTGCTTTTGCTTTGGTGATGTTTTTTGGAATGAAAATGTCTCCTTGATACTCAAAATGTTGAAACAATTAATTTACTATCCAATAAATAACCTGTCTGTAATATATGACATAAATATGAATTCTCATCCACATTAACACATCGACCGCCAGAGGTTAATCTCATAATGTAATCACCAGTGCCAAGGTGTTTTTGTTGTTTTTTAGTTTTTTTCATGTCGCCATAGATCTTGTTAAAATCCTTAAGATTGAGCCGTACAAGGTCTGTTTACATCCGCGACATCCCACTGTATCTCCCAGTGAAGACCACGTGTCAAACGGGGCATCCATGTTGTAGTTAGAGCGGATTACGTTAAACAGTGAAATGCGAGGAGAAAAAACTACAGGAAGAGAATTGAGTTTCAGTTTCGTCTGTAGAACGAGAGCGGACGTGATCGTCAAAACCGGATCCCAAATAATTCTATTTCCGGTCATCAAACCGGAAACGGAAGTGGATCAAAAAAATTCCGAAAGTGAACCCGGAAGTGAATAGCGCGAAAAGACCGTGGACCGTAGGGCTACGGTCTCGGCGCTTAACAGTTGGATTTAACGGACCGTAGGACTACGTTCTTGGCGGTTAATGTGTTAACATATGGTATTTTTGCCAATTCTACTTTTGAGTTCCACTAACTAAACTGCATGTGTCTTGTTCACCTGCCTGCTGGTGCTCTGTCTTAACTTCTAACTACCGGTATTTGAAATATCCCAGAATCAAATTCTGAATACATTTAACAAATGAACACCTTGAGTTGTGAAACGTTCATCTATTCTACAGTATGCAGACCTATTCTTCTGAGGTATACTTCGTCGTACACTGGTGTCTTGTGGCTAAAATAGGCGATCTACAAGCTCAGAACTAGCCGCAATGCTACGCGTTTTGAGATTGTAGATTGGCTATTTTCGATGCTGGACACCATCGTACGACGGAGTGTACATCAGACATATTACATTCAATTAGGACCTGGAGAAGGTGTGTGTGTGTGTGGTTGTTACCGTGCGCCATTCAACCGTTGGGAAGATTAGGCGGCAGCAGCAGCAGAGAGCTGTTTCGAGCAAACAAGGTGGGGGCAGGGGCAAATATTTAATTTAGAGATTAATAATGTATCGTTGGTGGCGTTATTAAAAGCGCTATTTTTAAATGACAATTTAGAAATGGGTCCCTGTGGGTTTCGGTGCGGGGCGAGGTCTTTTTGCGCGCCATGCCGGTTTGATAACCCGACTTGCCCTGGAGTTATTAGCAATGTTTGTCTGGCGCACGTCTTTATGTTATTTTCGGTTCATATTTATTATCCTGTAATTGCGTTTTATACCCACCAGTAGCCAATTGTGCTGTATGAGAATGTTACAAGAACATCAGCCTAAAGCTAGTGCCTTCGTGGCTGAACGTTTTCAAAGTGAGACGGCCACCTTTTGAAAACAAGTCAGATCTATTTTTGCTAATGAATAAATCAATAAATAAATATTGGAAGTTACATGAAAGTATATCTCATGGCATATTGTTCAAACTTACAGTTATCAGCTTTCATTCCTCATAATATATATATATTCTTTGTATTTAATTTTATTGTCTTATAGTCCCTCATGGAAGAGCGGCCTCTATTGCCTAAGCTTCATATAGCGGCATTGATGACGCTGTCCTCAATTATAGATGCTCTGAATATGGCTCTGAATATAGCTGCAATCAGGAACTTATTTTCATGAAGAAAACATGATTGTAATCTATCTGTATTCATGGTAGAGTATGTTAATATAATATACAGTAACTGGCACATCTGCAGTGGTTGAAGGTGGTTTTCCCTACACTTCTATTGAGAAACACCTACTAATTGACTAAAGTAGTACTGCCTGCCCTGAAGCTAATATGTGCAATATCTCCCCTGACCAAGCAGGCATGACATATTGGCTGTGTGGTAATCTCTCATAAGGGAGACCAGGGTTCAAATCCCTGGTTAAGACATGAAAGTTATGGATTGCATCTTTAACACATTGGGTGCCAGAGGTTTATTAAAATATTATACGTTGAGTGCCTGCATTTCTTCCATCCACTTGCGTTATACGTTTCGTGCTGTGAGAAGCCCCGACGCGGAAGTGCATGTAAACAAAGCGTGCGTGCGAGACGGCGGAGGGTCCCGACTAACGCCTGGAACAATAATATTTCTAACGCGATCCTCCATTGCAGCGTGATCGCCGATCGAAAACGGCTCGTTTTCACCACGTTAAAAAGAAATGGAGATATTAAGCTTTTAGTCAAGGAGATAACATTGAAAACGCCGACTGGAAGGATTTTTGACATGGAGCCAGATCCAGCCTCTTCTTCTCAGAAACTCCTTGGGTGATGTCAAAGTTTCGTTTTAGCGCCCCACGTGGCCCACATGTATAAAAATAGAATTGGGTCAAAAACGGTCCGGACCGTTTTCGGCACTTCTCGTTTGGATCCTCAAAAACGGTCCGGACCGTTTTTGGCACTCAATGTGTTAAGACATGAAAGTTATGGATTGCATCTTTAATAAAGTGACTAATTTCAGCATTTTGAAATTGACCATGTTCACACAAGCGTAGGTTTCCCCCCCAAGTATTATGTAAAGAGCAAAATGGCCGCCGCCGGTGTGTGAACGTGTTCAGTGGTGTTTTTGACCATGACCTGGTCGTCTGTCTGTCTGTCTGCATGCGTGAATGCCTGTGTTTGTGTCTCTCTGTGGATTTCGTAGGTCTATTTACTAGATTATGGGCTGGCCTATAGGTACTGTCCCGAGGGTGTCATCAAGGAGTACAAAGAGGACCCCAAGAGATGTCACGACGGCACCATCGAGTTCACCAGCATCGATGCCCACAAAGGAGTCTGTGAGTACCAGGGATTTATAGTTCATTCATTCATGATTAGCGCGGCACTGAGTGCCGCGAACTTGTAGATCTGCTATTTTCAAGATTTTTTTTAAAAATGTGTGCAAATCTTTGAATAAATAAATATATATATTTTTTGACTCAAATCTTTGCTTTTGGGGCTCCCTGGATTGGATTTCTTACATTCGTACACTGTCAGAGTAACAAATGGATAACTGAACACAGGGTTTTACCGTGCATGATGCCCAATAGACATTAAGCCATTAACACATCCACCGCCAAGGGCTAATCTCATAATGTACTCACCAGTGCCAAGGTTTTATTGTTGTTTTTTGTTTTTTTCAGGTCGCCATAGGCCCCGTTAAAATCCTTTAGATTGCCCGATCCACTGTTTGTAAACAACGGGCACATGTCCTGGTGTCTACTCGTCGAGACCGCGTGTCAAACGGAGCCGCCATGTTTGAGTTCTGATCGTTTATGTTAACATGGGAAATGCGAGGATGAAAAACTACATGTCCTGTACAGGTTTTACAGGGCTTTTTGTGTACGACTTATAATGGAGGCAGACGGGAAACAAAAAACGTGATCGCACTTCCGGTCGATTTCGGGTGGTGTTACACTGAAAATGGTCCCCCTGGAAAATTGAAAAAAAAAAAAAAAAGGAAAAAGCACCACAGCCCGTAGGCTACGGGATCGGCGCTTAACCGTTGGATTTAACGGCCCGTAGAACTACGGGCCCGGCGGTCAATGTGTTAAGACTGGGAAAGTGTCCGTGTCATTTTTTGATTTTCCAAAATAGCAAATATACTAGCTCATGGTGCGACTCAGAGTGCCGCGCTTTGAGCTTGTAGATCTGCTATTTTCGGGGAAAACAATTAAAATGTGTGCAAATCTTTGATTATTATTTTTATTTATTTTACTCAAATCTTTGCTTCTTGGGTTCCCTGGAACAACATATTTTGAGATGGGGGTCCGCGGTCAAATACATATCATTTTTGGGGTCCTTGACACATATAGCAACATAAGTTTTTTTCAAAACATTGGATGACCAGCGGACCGGTAGGCAGCGGTTCTGGTAGGAGACACAAAGGAGACTCCCGGTGTCTCCTACCGGAACCGCTGCCGGTCATCAAATTATTGGCTTAGGAATGGAACAAAAACAAAAAAATATCCATGAATTCAAGTCTCCATGGGGTGACTAATAGATAGAAAAAAAGTAATTTTGGGGGTGAACTATCCCTTTAAAGAAATGCTCCACTGTTTTTTCTTATCGGCGCATCTTTATCGATAGAAGTCATCTTTGTATCACAGAGGCATCCAATCGGTCCCATCAGAAAACTATAGGCATTCTCCCCTCTGCCACTAAGGGCGGTGGCTTCCAGAACTGCCCCACGAACCAAGCCTGGCACAGTGTTAATGTTGTTTGTCCCTCCTAGCTCCTGGGAGGAGAGGAGACGTGGAGATCATGGCATACTGCATGGTACAGTGGCTCTGTGGCCGTCTGCCCTGGGAGGACAAACTACAAGACCCCGTCTATGTCAGGGACTCTAAAATCAGGTGAGCGGGGCTGCAACTATCGAATATTTTCTCCACAATTATTTTTCTATCCATTACTTTTTCAAGAATACTATATACTACTTAGTAGTGCTAATGAAACTAGATTTTGAATGGAAAGTAATTCAGTTACTAGGCTTTAAAAATCAAACCCTTTTCAGATTTTATTTTTTTAAATGCTTCACACTGACTGAAGTAAAATGCTAACTTTAGTTTCTCTTTGCAGGGCTTGGGACAACATCTCTGAGTTCATGTCGAAGTGTTTCCCTGCACAGGACAAACCAGGTGTGACACACACACACACACACACACACACACACACACACACACACACACACACACACACACACACACACACACACACACGTGCATGTAAAGGATAATACCATATCATGGGATATATTGTAGGCCCAGGCAATTTACTTCTGTCTGTGATCACAGCTTGTCTGGGTGGGAGTTACAGTATGTAAGTCAAACAG
This sequence comes from Gymnoscopelus braueri, assembly GCF_963280865.1. Classification (NCBI taxonomy): domain Eukaryota; kingdom Metazoa; phylum Chordata; class Actinopteri; order Myctophiformes; family Myctophidae; genus Gymnoscopelus; species Gymnoscopelus braueri. The sequence continues at coordinate 45,290,113 of NC_137621.1, read as the reverse complement.
TGGGAAGACACGCCGTGTTGGTCAAACCTAACCAAATGCTCAGTGGTAAACATAACAAAGAGAGAGAGTGTTGTAGTCAAACAGAATTCATCAATATGCTCGCTGTCACATAATTGGGATTGTTGTGCGTTCGTACTTGTATATCACCAGCAAGCTGATGAAACAGAGCTTTGTGTTGGAACAACCCCAGAGCAGCTTCAGAATGTTATGCCTCCAAGACTCATTAAAGGGTAATACCACCGGTTTTCAACATTAAACTATGTCATTTATATAATTTAGGCCCTTTCCTGGGTCATGTGATCAGTGACGACAGCAAGAGGCCCGCAGTTTAACATGGAGATGCAATCTCCATCAGAAACGGCACTGCTAGAAAATAAACCCACGACTTTTTAGAGCACTTTCAGCCAATTCAGTTGGTACTATGTCTTGTGTAACTGAATATATAATCATTATAAACCACTAGGATTTATTTGCAAAGCCAAAATATTATCTCCCACGGTTACTAGGAAACCCCTTGTGACTTAAATACCCTTATTTGGATCGGTAACGCTGGTAACGCGTCGAAGCTAACGTGATGACGTTCTGGCGCCTCATTGGAAAGCTCTGGCTGATGCTGTTAGAAATGTCGCCTTCCGTTTTCACATTGTTTAGACACGTCATCACGTTACTGCCACGAAGGGATACCCCACTTCCTTATATCCGCTAGACAAAATATTTTCGCTTTGGAAGTAAATCTTAGTGGTTTATAATGGAATATGATTACGGTATATATTCAGTTTCACAAGACATTTTTTTTTTTTTTTTTTTTTTAAACTAAATTTGTATCCCGTGATTTTTGTAACCCTTTTTTTTTCACCCGGTGCCAATTTCCTAAGTGATCCTGGGCGCTACACCAGTCCCCCACAGCCTAGGGAGGCCAGGGCCGAGCTCATGCTTCCTTCAATGCATGAGAGCCAACTGACCTTCTTGTCACCTGACGGGGGAGTTTCCCTGGTAGGACGTAGCGCGTGGAAGGAACACGTTATTCCAACCAGTTCCCTTCCCCTCCATCAGGCGCCCCGGCTGTCATGGGGGAGGCGGTATAGCGACCAGGATTACTACATGTTTTTGTGAGGGTATTAACTACCCTAGGAGACACGGGGAGAACATGCAAGACTTACTTCTTACACAATATAAGGCTTAAACAGATCTAAAAAGTTGCTGTACTAGGGATGACTATAAATCAATAGCACGGTTATGTCAAACTTACCTTGATTATGATTATTGAATGAATATAAAAAAAAGAAGAAAATAGCAGATTTACAAGCTCGTTTGGCTATTTTTGCAGGCCACCATTGTACCACAAAGTATTAAATAGTGGTTACCTGTAATCAGACTAGTCAATTTAGTAGACTAGGAAAAACTATTAGAATGTTTTTGTGTCGAGCTAAAAAAACGTTGCTTCTCGATTATTTGCTTATAAGCCGGCTATTTGTTCTAAATATCGGCTTTAATACATTTTCGGTTACCGTAATTGCCCAGCCCTATGCTGTACATCAAGGCACTTTATCGCCTCTAATGCAAGAGCAGTAATTATGCAAAATTAAAGCCAAAGCATTTCCCAATCACTCTCATAAAAACACAGAGAAAGTAAAACACACACACAGTCACCTGTGTACATGCATTTTATCTCTTGCACATACAGTACATGCAAATATAGAGAGACACGCACAAATAGGAGACAGGAAGTGTCTTTTCCCTTTCACAAGAGCGCTCGTAATGATTCACTCATTATGGGCGCTAATTCATTAGCATCAGCGCTAGCTAACTGCTCGCCTCCAACGTGCCTCCACTTTAGGCCTTCTCCCGCCCTGGCTGTTGCATTAGAACGAGAACCAGATGAGACTCCTTATCACCATCTCAACTTAAGGTTATTATAGTGTAGCATTTTCATTAGTTTGTATATTTTTGTTTTAACTTTTTGTTTTCAATTTTAAGTTTAGTTCCAATTAGTTTTTAGGTTTTGCTAGTTTAGTTTATTTTTAATTTTTTGAAAAGGCTTAGTTTTAGTTTAGTTTTGATTAAGTCTAGTCTTAGTTTTTTATTATATGGGCCGGGGTAGTCATCATGTTTTATTTAGTAAGAACATGCTCAGGCTTTGCCTTTGACAACAATACACAACTCTCTGCACACTCTTAACAGAAAGGCAAACATTTGCTGCCCTGTCAGCTAATAACGCCTCTGACGTTTATCTTTCTCTGGTGCGAGTTCCTGTTTGAACTTGGAACCGTGTGTGTGTGTGTGTGTGTGTGTGCGTGTGCGGGAACAGATTTAACTAGACGCGGCGCAATTATGGGAAATTGCAAAGTGTGGTTGCGCCGTCGCCGGTCGCAGGTTGCCGCCGCCCGGACTTGAGGAATATGCTTGGAGGAATACCGTCGGAGGTCGCGTGACGTACCATTCGAATTTGGTGCTGATTGGATCCTGTGTTCGTGATACATGGCGTTTTGATTTGAAGAAATAGGCCCCTCCCACTAAAATAAATAAGCCCCTCCCACAAATGTAGCGGGCCAATGACATCGTCATGTCACTCCTGAGATCACCTGCTTTTCAATTTGAGAGGAGTGATCCCCCCAAAAATCATGTTTTTGCATCAAACGGTTACGTTTTGCAGAGTTGTGGCGCCCCCTATGGGTCAAAGTGGAAATGCTTTTGGGGATTCGTTGAGTAAACCACCCTCGACAGGTGATTCAAATTTGGGATCGATTGGATGTTTCGTTCGTGATTTTTGGCATTTTTGGTAAAACGGGCTGTTTTGAAGAAAATTCTAAATGGCGGAAAATCTATCCAGACGGAAATGGGCGTGGCGTACATGGGGAGTTGCGTCATGACCCAAGGAATCTAGGGAAAAAGAAATTTTGATTTTACGACCTACGGTTCAAGAGTTATAGGCCAAAAGGTAAATTGGGCTGTTATAGCGCCACCATGTGGCCGACTGGTGTGATTTTTTTTTAAATAATTTTGCAATAAACTATTAACCTCCCCTCCAAGTCATGTAACTGTAGCCCTTATGGTTTCCGAGAAAAAAATACTTGAATGGGAGTTTTTGCAATTCCCATTAAAGTGGATGGGGAAATTTAATGCACTAATAAATCAATATAAAAAAATCTATCCAGACGCAAATGGGCGTGGCCTATATGGGGAGTTGCGTCATGACCCAAGGAATCTAGGGAAAAAGACATTTTGATTTTACGACCTACGGTTCAAGAGTTATAGGCCAAAAGGTAAAGTGGGCTGTTATAGCGCCACCATGTGGCCGACTGGTGTGATTTTTTTTTAAATAATTTTGCAATAATCTATTAACCTCCCCTCCAAATCTGGTAACTCTAGCTCTTACAGTTTCTGAGAAAGAAATACTTGAATTTGAGTTTTTTTACTTTTCCATTAAAGTGGATGGGGACATTTAATGCACTAATAAATCAATATCAATAAAACTATGTAACCAATCTCTTAGCAAAATACAAGCACACGATTCCCGGTGAGGCCGGTCATTTTGACATATGGCACTAAATTGGGGGGGAAAAACTGTGGGAGGAGTAGTGTGCCAAAGTATTGTTTATCCGGAAGAAGATTATTAAAGTTCATCAAGTACTATAGTCTGGTTGCCCTGTTAGGGCAACCACACTAAAAAGGGGTGAGAACGATGAGTGGAGAGAGAAAGGGAAGTGGCACCCAGTGTCTCACCTACTTCCTTTCTGCTCCACTGCTAGCGTTGTTTACCGTTCCATCTGTGTGTGTGTATTTGCACTGTCTGCCGGAGAAATTAGTAAGTCACACCAAACAGAATTAGGCATGATTCTGGGGCTAGAGAACCCTGGTGTGAGTGTGTGTGCTGTAACAATAGACTATGGCATAACAAAACACACACACACACACTCGACAGATGGGTATGTAGGTTGTGTGTAAGTAACTAGTTTGTGACTTCCGTAGCAGCACAGTGAATGGAAGAGATTCACTCGTACGGGGGGAAAAAATCACAATAAGCTCTTCACAAATACACCGCGGAGAGTTTCTTCTGTGTTCTATCTATCTCCCCCTGTGTTCTTAGATGCATGGATTAAAGTTCTCAATCGTCAGCATGTTGTCTATAGAAGCGTGTCACACACATAAAATATGCCATCTCTACAAGCTTGTAGATTTTCTGTAGTATTTTAAGTGGTCAAACTAGCAATAGAATACATGTTCAGTCCTCCTCCAGAAAATCATAATGATCTTGGATATTCCATAGAAGCAAAGGTTAAATCCTTTATCAGCAATTTCCTCAGCTGGTTGGCGGTGTGGCTACCAAAAACTTGACATATTATGCTAATTGTTAATGAAACGCAGTGCTAGTGTGTGTGGGCTCCTTTCACCCTGTTTCACAAATCGCAGAGTAGGACTACTTGGCCCGACAGTTTCTTGAGAACATTTTTTGCTTTAATGTAGATGAACTGCAGAAGTTCATGGAGGTGGCGAAGTCACTGGACTTCAAGGACAAGCCGCCGTACGACAAGTTGCGCTCCATCCTGCAGGCCGGCCTGAAGGCCACTGGAGCCAAAGACGACGGCAAGCTGGAGTTCGGCGCACCGCTCAACGGAGCCGGTCCCACATCCCCTGCTAAGGTGAGAATGGTCAAACGGAAGTGTTCACTTCTTCAGCTCACAACGCGTCCCCGTTGCGATGCGTTGTGAGCTTGTAGATCGGCTAATGTTCCCCCCCCAGAATATGGATGTTAACCCATTAAGACCGGGAACTTTTAGATTTGTAATTTTAAGATTTATTTGGCTATTCAAAAATAGCAGATTTACAAGCTCATAGCGCGGCACTGAGTGCCGTGCTATGAGCTTGTAGATCTGCTATTTTTTGAAAAAATTGTGAATTTATTTGCAAATCTTTGAGTGTGTATATATATATATATAATTTTGTTTTTAAGCGAGCAAAATATTTGGAGATGGGGGTCCGCGGCCAAATCATTTTGGGTGGTCCTTGACATGAAAAAAGTTTGACAACCACTGATATATATAGCAACATACGTTTTTTCAAAAAAGTGTTAGGATTTAGAAGACATTTGTAGAATCCCCCAGAAGCAAAGATTTGTGTTTGTTGCAAAAATATACATATTCAAAGATTTGCAAAAAAAATCTAGCAGATGTACAAGCTTAATGTTTCCCCCCAGAGTCCCCCAGGGCTCTGTGCTTGGTGTTCGCCGCAGAACAGCGATGCCAGGGTTCAAGTTGTATACTTAGTCGTACAACGGTGTCATGCTACAAAAATAGCCGATCTACAAGCTCACAACTCGTTGATCTGCCACTTTATAAAGACATGCCTATAAAGATATGCCTAAAATGGAGCCCATTTAGGTTTTCTTTTCTTTTTTTTCTTTTCAATTTGGTTGACCTCTTCAAGCTTGTGTGCCCCTTGTTCTTCACTTTTCTGTTATTATTTTTTCCCCTGGACTCTGGCATTTCGGCTGCTAAACACAAATCAAGGTGCTATTTATTTATTTTGCAGTGAACTAATTAATTGTTCTCATTAACAGAGTTACAGAGCATTAGTGTACCCCCATGTGACACCTCTCAGCCAATCACAATGTTGTTCTTCCTCTAGGTGGGCAAACATGTATCGATGCCATGGTATTACATGTTCTCTTTAGGCTTTAACAGTATTTGATAGTGTGCTGTTATTTTAAACAATACAAACTAAATTGAAATGAGAAAAATCCCTCTGGAAACTCACTGAAACTAAACTGAATTCAAAAACTAATGAAAAATACTGTAATACTCCTGCTGCTCCTCCAGTACAAATTACTCTGTAATGTGGAGTCTTTTCTTTTTATGTATTTTCTTTTTTTTGTTGTAATGAAAAGCTCACGATGCGTCCATCACTAGTTATATTTAATGTTGTAGCAGTGGGCAGTTTTTTTCTCTACTGTATTAAAAAAGTACAGAGCGCAATAACATCAATGACAATCATAACAAAAGAAAAACGCAACCCATTTCACATGGCTTCATATACTGTTTCTCAAATGTGGTCCGGGGACCCTCAGGGGTCCTCAGGGGTGTCCCAGGGGGTCCCCAGCTAAATGATTGACGGTACACTCTCATAAATTAAAATAACACTGAGGACTTTGCAGTGTAGATTGGGGTCCCAGAGCAAAGAAACATCATTATATCAAGCTTGGGTCCTTGAAATAAAAATGGTTGTTTGTTCGTTCCTGCATGAATCATGGTGAACCATGCATAATTCCCAGCATCCATGCTTTAATAGTTTAATTCCTGCTGAAATGAATTGTCATCTTCGTCTAAATTATAATAATAGATTGACTGATTCAATACACTTTTTTTAAACTTTTTTTCTTCACTTGTTTAAAGCTGCAATCTGTGACTTTAATGTCCTTCCTGGGATACACACCCATGTCTCTCGGGTGAGAGGCCAGATTTCTACCGCTCCTCCTAGAGGGCTTACCCCGCTTGGTCAGAGGAGACATTGCACTCTGAGGTTCAGGCAGTACTACGTGTCACCCAGTAGATGTCCTACCTGACACCAGGGTCTACATGTCTCAATGGAAGAGCAGGGAGCTCACCTCCAACCACTGCAAATGTGCTAGTTATATTTTATAGTATTAACATACCCGACCATAAAGAAAGAGTTCAATGAAGTCATAGAAGTGCAACGGTTTGTGCACTGTTTGTTTAATCAGACTGTGCTTACGTATTATTACACCTTGGACAGAGATAAGTTATCTCTGAAGCAATTAACGTAGGTCATTCCAACAGGTTCTCAATCTCCTCCTTCACTGTATAAAGTTTCTATTGAAGTATGTCTTTATTCCCTGATATTTTTCACACTAGGGCTGCGACTATCTTATTTTGCCTGTCCGTTGGAAACCTCATACGTCCAAAACCGTCACTTTTCAGGATCCAAATTCAAAAGTAGCAGATCTACAAGCTCAAAACGCGTCGCTTCGCCCCACGTTTCGAGCTTGTAGATCTGCTACTTTTGATGCTTTTGCGTGACACTGTTGTATGATCAAGTAGGGCGTTAATATACGAGAAAAAAACTCAAAACGGTTAGAATATGGAGATAAGAGGTTTATGCCCGACAGCAGCAATTATCTAACTTTTAAGATTTATCGAATAATTGAGAAGTGTGTAAACATTTTTTTTTCATATCAACAAATCAATTAGCCACTTAGGCATTATTCTGTACTTCATGTTTTTGCACAACGGTGTTGTGCAAAAACTTGAAAAGTCCAATCTGCAAGCTGCAACGCGCTGTGAGTGCGTAGATTGGCTATTTTAAGTATTATTATTGTTTACTTTTCCGCTATAATAACATGGCCCAAAGAGGGATTGATTATTAATCGATTATTTTTCATTACATTATGGCTGACTTTTTTTTATAATGATCTTAAATCGACACGTTCAATTAAGAGTTGCACCCCTAAATACACAGTGCAATAAATGAGGTAATCTGCCTCGTTCTCTCCCTGGTTACACTTTCCGTCTCCCCACCCCCCATCAACACAGCGGCACTGCTGGCTACATATGGTCGGTGCCACCGGGGAGGTGGCCCGTGCCAGCCGAGAGGTTACCTGGCCCCGGCGCCGGTTATTGTATGTAATTATCCCGCCAATCTGTTCACCTCAGCGGGCGCCGCGGCGGCGATCATGAGGGTAGCAATTGTCAAAATGGAAGGCAAGTGAAGGGAAAAAAATGGATGGGGGGTGACGGATAGTTCAAGTCTGAGACAGGGAGGGGTGTGTTCATTATAGAGTCTGGTAAGGATGGAGTGTGATAGATAGGTGGATGAATGAATGGAGGGATAGGTGGAAGAATGGAGAGGGGGCTTGATTTGCCCCCATTAAGTACATCAGTGATTCTCATTTTTTTATTTCAAGGATCCCCAGTTTGATGTGTGTACCATATTTTATATATATACATATATATATATGTATGTGTGTGTGTGTGTGTGTGTATATATATGTGTATATATATATATATATATATATATATATATATATATATATATATATATATATATATATATATATATATATATATATATATATATATATATATATATATATATATATATATATATATATATATATATATATGTGTGTATATATGTTTGTGTATATACATATATATATGTATGTTTATTTGTATATTTTTTTTGTTTTACAGCGTTCTGTTCTGTGAGAGGAGACTTTATATCGTCTCTGTCGGGTGGAAACCGAAGCTCAAAACGCGCAGCGCTTCGCACTTCTTTTGATGCTTTTGTGTGACGCTCCAGTAGGATCAAGTAGTGCGCTAATTTACGCATTAGTTTGAATATGGAGATGTGAGTTTTCTGTACGACAGCAACATGCACGCTGGCCACAGAAGTACCACCACTATTATTGTTTTCACATAATGTTTTATACATTTTATAATGGAAGTCAAAGGGGCTTTGGAACAGAATGAAACTTTGCCCAAATTTGGGGTCAAACGTTATTATAGATACGTCATAGACGACTTGCGTCACAGGCAGGTCACATGAAGTGTTGCCAGATTATGTGAGAGAAACAAGCAACCAGGTCTAGGAAAACCAGCCCAAAAGAAGCGACTATGGGCCACATGAGCACTTTAACATATACATAAGCTATTTGAAAATAGCAGATCTACAAGCTCACAACGTGTCGCGACGCGTTGTGAGCTTGTAGTTCGGCTATTTTCAAATAAAATCTTGCGGGAAATTATAATAAGCAGATCTGGCAACCCTGGTCACATGAAGTCCAACTTTGAGATTGGAGCCATATACCGTTCCCACAGGATTTCCACTTTTTTCTTTCTCCTGAGATCCCATGTGCCTTCATGGGCTGTGACGCACCCTCCCCCTCCTCCATTTCTGTCAAATTGAAAAGATAGTCACAAAAGAAAGGTAAGAGGGGAAAAAAAGGAAGATGGAAGTCTCAGGGTTTGAGGGAAAACCCGTCTCTTTCTATATCTATTCATACCATGGTGTCCTGCTCCGAAAATAGCTTATCTACGAGCTCTCGCAACGCATCACATTAGCGTGGCAATTTTTATTGAGGAAGAGCGTTTAGCTCGAAGCGTCACAGCTTTTCTTTTGGTGCAATAAAGCATCTGACGCATTGGAGCCCTCAGTGTGTGAGCGTTTATTTTCTCTTTGTACTGTTCTTTGCTCAGCACCTGTCCATGTTTGGGTTGGGGATGTTCTTTCGCTTTTTCATATTTGTAACTTAGTTGGGACACGCTTGAGGGAAACTAAGGCCATGCACCAGTTCCATTTGACCTACTGCAACGCCCCTGGGTCCGAGAGATCTGATCGACACACTCATCCTTTTTTCTTAACTCACTCACTCACTCACTCACACTCATATGTTTCAGAAGGCTGTCAAGAGGAAGAAGACATCGGATAAGGAGGATGCAGGTGACAAAACAGACGGAAGTCCAGTGAAGAAAAGGAAGGCCCCGAAGAAGAAGACATCAGAGGAGGATGATGACGAAACAGACAGAGCTCCAGTGAAGAAAAGGAAGGCCCCGAAGAAGAAGACATCAGATGAGGATGATGACGAAACAGACAGAGCTCCAGTGAAGAAAAGGAAGGCCCCAAAGAAGAAGACATCAGATGAGGATGATGACGAAACAGACAGAGCTCCAGTGAAGAAAAGGAAGGCCCCAAAGAAGACATCAGATGAGGATGATGATGATGATGAAACAGACAGAGCTCCAGTGAAGAAAAGGAAGACCCCAAAGAAAATCACATCAGATGAGGACGACTCGGACGCAGCGCCCATTAAGAAAAAGATCCTAAAGCAGAAAGGTAGAGTTTTACATTTTTTGTTTATAAAAAGGTGCTCAATGAATATAAATGATTTTATTTGTTTACTAAGGTGAACTTTAGAATGAAATGTAGTAGTTGTCACAATACTGTATGCCAATATATTTCCCCCCTCCACAGAAGCGAATGGTGTGAAAAAGCAAAAGAAAGTGGCCAGCCCCAGAAAACGTGTCGCCTCAAAGTCTACGTTAATGGAGATGGGAACACAGACCACACCAGGACTAAAGGCCAATAAACCCAGAGGTCCAACCAAGAAGACCTCATCCTCATCCTAACTGCCCCACTCTTAACCCCCTTTCACCTCTACGTGCTTTTTAACCACTCATGCCCTATCTTTTCTTCCAATTTTTCAAGATTTTTAAAAAATGTTGGTGAGAAAAAAGGCAAACAATGACATGCCCATAATAGGGACAACAGGGTTAAAGTGGTTAACAGATTAACTGTTATTTTATTATGTTTTGTAAAAGAGTAGATTTTGTTTGCACTCCTACGAGATCAACCGGCGCGTCGGACAATGGGCCGAGTATTGTAGAATAAAGGACTCACGCACAGGTTTAGATTTTGTATCTGTAGAAGAAAGGACTCATGCACTGGGTTAGGTTTTCTATCTGTTCTTTTCTGCTGTTACTTTGGGGTCTCTTCATCCACTTGACCCCCTTTCGCCTAAACTGTATTCTATGTTTTGTACAATATGTTCTGTCTGTGTTAGAGTAATAAAGAATACATTGTTTTTAGATTGTCTTATTTTAAGTTTTAGGTGAGTGTATCTTACTTATCTAATTTCAATTACCTCTAGTTCAACTATGAGCCAGAGTCTGAACTTTGGTTGTGGCTGTTCAATGATTGCTTCCAGGTGGTCCCCACCAGCCAAATGATCGATAGTTTGGTACCGCCTTGATCTCATACAGATTTGTAACGAAGAGTGCACAAATGGAACCAAATGAACCGAATAGGGTCATTTGGTTCTGTTTGTGCACAGTTAAATTAGCACTGAGATTTTTACAGTGTAGATTGGGGCCCCAGAGATGAATATCATATCAAATGGGGTTCCATAGGCTAATGCATATTAAACTGGTGGTCCTGGAAATAACAAAAGGTTGACAATCACTGTTCTACAGGATTTGGGAATTGGTGGGTACTCCAGCACACAACTCCTGAAACTTATCTTTAATCCCAATCAGAAATAACGTAATACACAATCACGCGGGGAAAACATTCACTTTCAGCTGCACCCAGCTGATTGCTACTCGGATGGTTATGATGACAGCCCGGGTGGGAGCGGGTTAAGTGTCTTCGCTCAGGTAGGGGCACTTCGACACATAGACTTGGGCCGGGAGGCTAACCTTCTGATCACCAGACAGCCTCTCTATCCTCTATCACCAGCTCAGTGGCCTTGTGGTGTGCTTGTACATCAAGCTGCCTCACGCTACAGAAACAGGAGATAGGCTCCTGGCTTATGGGCCACATGGCTCATCAATGCTTACTTACTCTCTATCCACTAAGCTATGGCCGCCCAAACAATAGAAACTCCTTGAGCCTCCTAAAGTTGTGTGAATGCTCTTATTTGATTTTCTTGCAATGAATTGCTATTTTTTGGGGGAACTTTGAGGAATATTTGATTTTGGAATCTGTTGATGTTGGAATTTTCAATATACTTTCAAATACATTTTCTTGGAATAGATAAGGGGATCTGTTCGATTTGCACGGAGTGGTTCCTATGCAACGGCAAATGATGACTTGCAGCCAACTCCACTGCAACTATTTTCAGAATTGCAGAATCTACAGCGCACAATGTAAGGATTAGGGCCCAATGCTGTTTTGTACTTGCCTTTTGGATTTATCTCCACAGAGTTGAGGGGCCCGTATTGCGTGGAGTAGTCAGCCGCTCAACCAGAGATAACCAGAGAGAAACTGAGGGAATAAATGTCAATATAGGACTTTGACCTTGTTATTGACATGGATGACTAAGCCTTTTTTTTTTACAAGAAATGCAAAGTTAAGAACAGTTACAATTCACACAAGGACTCTGGCATAGGGGCCCCTATAGGCGGTAATCCACCCCTGCTCCTACAGGGCTAGTCATCTAATGCAGTGGTTCTCAAACTTTTTCATGTCAAGGACCCCCAAATTGACACTTATTAGCCCGCGGACCCCCATTTGAAAAGATAAGCCAGGGACCCCCATAAAAGAAGATTTTTACGGCTCTAGCAGTGATTCTCAACCATTTTAATTTCAAGGACCACCTGCTTCTGACTAAACCTCCTGACTTCATTAGATCCTCAAACTGTCGGTCAAACCACCTAACTCCAACTCAGGTGTTTTGTCCCGTCCAGTGGTGGAAAGTAACTAAGTACATTTACTTAAGTACTGTACTTAAGTACAATTTTGAGGTATTTGTACTTTACTTGAGTATTTCCAGTACTTTTACTTCTACTCCACTACATATCAGAGGCAAATATTGTACTTTTACTCCACTACAATTATTTGAAAACTTTAGTTACTAGTTACTTTTTAGATATAAATTATGATATAATGAAACACAGATTAACCACTTTAACCCTATTTTATACCCAGGCTATTTGAAAATAGCCGATCTACAAGCTCACAATGCGACGCGTTGTGAGCTTGTAGATCTGCTCTTTTCAAATATTTAGTACTTTTACTTTTGGTACTTTAAGTACATTTTGATGCCAATACTTTTGTACTTTTACTCAAGTAAATTTTGAATTCTGGACTTTTACTTGTAACAGAGTATTTTTATATTGCAGTATTGGTACTTTTACTTAAGTAGAGTACTTTTTTTCACCACTGGTCCCATCTGACTGCCATTCTAATCAGTGATGGACAAAACAACTATCAAGTATCTGACGATGTATAAAGTCACCATACCAACTTTGATGAGGCAGTGTCGTGTTGTTTTAAAAACATGTTTTTCTCATGTCCTGAAAAGTGAATATTTTGGACATTCTGCCCGACAGCAGAGATATACTTTTTAAATAGATTAATTAATAGATGGCTTGGACAGGGGGGAGATGGGGCATATGAGTTTCAGGCAGTACTACGTGTTAACCAGCAGGTGTCCTACCTGACCCTATAGGGTTTAAATGTGAGAGCAGGGAGACCGCCTCCAACTACTGCAGATGTACTAGTTATATTGTATTAACATAATACAGTACAGATTTGTTCAAATAATGTTTTATTCATTCAAATAAGTTAGGAATTGCAGCTTGAAGTGGAACTGGATGGCAGCCCCTTCACTTTCCTGTCATGGCATTGCTCTGGAGGCTATAGCAGCCCACAGAGCAGTATGCTAAAAGCCTGACATCCAGTCGAGGAAGAAGTACTCAGATGAGCGTTATTTTTAAGTAAAAGTAGCAATACCACAATGTAAAAATGCTCTGTTAAAAGTAAAAGGCCTTTATTCAAAATTGCACTCGGGTAAAAGTACAAAAGTATTGGCAACAAAATGTACTTGCAGTACTAAAGTTAAAGTACGGTACTCAAAAAGTTTCCACTTTTCCCAAAATATCAGATCTACAAGCTCACAATGTCATTGTGTCACATTGTGCTGCGCTGTGATCTTGTAGGTCGTCTATTTTTGAATATGCGAAGTATAAAATGGGGCTCAAATGCTTGTTTTGTATTAATCACAATATAACTAGTAACTAAAGCTGTCAGACAATATTTGCCCCTGAAATGTAGTGGAGTAGAGGTATAAAGTATACAAAAATGGAAATACTTGAAGTAAAAGTACCTCAAAATGTGACTTATAGGACATCTTCACCCATTTTCAACATATCTTCATATAATTGGTCCTCAATAATGCTCATGATAATGATGTTTGCAGTATTTCGTTTTTTGTTTTGTTTAATGTTTTAGTTTTAACGCGAAAGCAATGTCTTCTATTATATCATGCAAACTTTCCAGGAATATAGAAAGCCTGCCGTTTTTATTAGCTTCCCCATTAATGATGTCACTGCTAGGCAGGTTTCTGATCTGTCCACAGCCCTCCTCTGAGACACAGACCAAGTAGACAAAAGAAAGTACCATATTATAATGAGCATTTATGACCAATTATACGAAGATGGGTGAAGTCGTCCTTTAAGTGCAGTACTTGAGTAAATGTACTTGGTTTACATTCCACCACTGCTGACAGTCATGCGAGGTGTCAGCCTCCAGTTGTGTGTGTGTGCGTGTGAGAGAGTGTGTGTGTGAGAGAGAGTGTTCTTATGGCTGGCTAACACGTTATTCCAACCCCCCCTCCCTGCCCCCCCACTGGACCCCTGGCCGAAGCCTGTGAGGAGTAATTAGAACTGATGCCCACGGCCGCAAATTAACCGCCGCCGTTTGGCGCAAATTAGAGCGATTTGTCTTTCCTTCCTCCCACGTCGGATGAGAGGAGCGAGCGCTCGGCTCAGACACAGCCTGGGACAAGGCTACCGTGTAAGAGTGATGGATTTGAATAAGCAGCCTGGACGGCCGCTTATTGTTATGTTGACGTTTCTTTCTGTACTGTAGCTTTTTGGAGTTGGTTGCACTTGTACTTGCAGTGTTCTGACACTCTTCAAATGGTTAAAGCTGTGACCTTTGTCACCACGGTCCCTGGGGGTCCCCCCCCCAACCAAAGGACTGATTGTTAGGAACGGACTGGATTTCTTAGGGATCTGTAACTCTGACAGTGTACATGGTTCCATTTGAACACTCTCAAGAGTTAAATTATTTTATAGTGTAGTTAGGGGGCCCGGAGATAAACATTATTATCAAATGGAGGTCCGTAGACCCCATTCATATCGTTGCTGTCGGGCAGAAACCTCTTATCTCCATATTTGAACTCTTTGCGTTTGTAAATTAATGCCCAACTTGATCATACTACACTACAGTGTCACACAAAAGCATCAAAAGTAGTAGATCTACAAGCTCAAAACGCTGCGCAAAGTGACATGTTTTGAGCTTTTAGGTCTGCTACTTTTGCTAATATTTTTTTTTATCCTGAAAAGTAAAGAATCACTGTTTTAACGTCTTTACACACCGGGGCGGGGCATGACGAACAAACAATACGAAAATTGCCGGCAAGTATATCACATCGAAATTAATTATTATAGTTGATGTGTCATTCATACAGGTTGAAGCCTTTATTCGCAGTAGAACAATCCAGCTTGTTCTGAATAAAAATGCTGTCGCTTTATCATGTAAGATTCAGTCTTCATTTGAAGAAATGTAATAATTTCACAATAATGTAACATTTTCCTTAGTGGAGGCAGTGTATGTTTTGAGTTTTTCAATGGGAGCGTGAAGTTTCTATCTGGTCACATCTATCTGGTTGGGATATTTTCAACTTTGGGTGCTTGGATGAGCGTTTCTAGGGAGAGAAAGGAAAAACAAAACACTTTGGTTGACACATGGCCTTGGGCATTAGGAGGCTGGCTGACCAATCTAAACCGTTTACCGCGTTTCGGCTGTTGTTCATGATTCCTTCCCATGAGTGATGTGTCTGTCTGTACACCTGACATATCGTTACCCCCCCCCCCCCCACACACACACACACACACTGTGAGGAAGATATATCCCCTCATGTTTCTGTTGTGAGAACCCCGCAGCGGTCAGCGGTTCGGCATTGATCGTTCCAACCACTTTGGGAGTAAAGAGCATACCCCCCCCACTCCCACTCCCACCCGCATCTTCCTCCCACCCCTATCCCCACCTTCCTCCCACCCTAACCCACCCCTATCCCCACCTTCCTCCCACCCTAACCCACCCCTATCCCCACCTTCCTCCCACCCTAACCCACCCCTATCCCCACCTTCCTCCCACCCTAACCCACCCCTATCCCCACCTTCCTCCCACCCTACCCCACCCCTATCCCCACCTTCCTCCCACCCTACCCCACCCCTATCCCCACCTTCCTCCCACCTTACCCTACCCCATCGCATCCCCACCACTGGCCCGCCTTCCTCCCACCCCACCTCACCACCCCATCCTCCTGGCCGCTGACCTTGGGGGACAGCACAGCCACGCTTCCACAGCAGGGGGCAGTAGTAGATAATGATAGTAAATGGTGTGTGTGGGGGGGGGGGTCGGGTGTGCATGGCAGATGGGATGGCAGCAGAGGAAAGGGACAACCAGTGGTGGAAGAAGTACTCTGATTTAAAGGTCCAGTGAAATGACATTATCGGACATTTTATTTTGAAGTTTCAGTCTGAAACGGCCTCGCAACCAATCAGAAGGTTCCATCCCTTCATTCTATGGTACGGTAGAATTTCACTCACCCGGTGCGCGGTGCTAGTGTTTGCAGCCTGCAGGCGCAGGCTGGCCAAGGGATAGAGACATGGCCAATGTGCAGAATGTTTGTTACCAAGTTGCTTATTTCTAAACTAAAATGTTTTCAGATACATATTTTAATGTGCTGATTAAGTTTACAATGAGTAATACACTGTCAGGACGTCAAACGGAGTAGTTCTGTAATTCAAATTTGCTGTGTTTGGATGAACGTGCAGCTATGGGAATCACACAGGTGAACCAAATCAAGATTCATTTATATTCATGAAAGTGTATCTATGTCATCACGCAGCACGTTTTCGTTCACAGGAAGTAATTAAGATTGGCTTTTTAGGGACTTTTGATATAAAAAATACATCTATCGTTAGGTATGCCCATATGATGATGACCACGGATGTGCTCTAAAAGTGTGAAAAACATATTTTTCATTTCACCAGACCTTTAAAAAAGAATACATTTAAAAGTAGTAAAACCACAAGGTAGAAATACTCTTTTACGAGTAAAAGGTCTGTATTCAAAATTGTGCTTGAGTATAAGTTTTAGCGCACAAATATAACGTACCTAAGTAAAAGTACTCATTATACAGAATGAAACGTCATGAGCTTGTAGATCAGCAATTTTTTATTACACAAAGTATAATATGGCTCAAGTGGTTAATGTATGTTTTCTAATAATCTAAATCTGCAAAGTAACTAAAGTTTTCCAGTAATTGTAGGGTAAAAAGGGCAATATTTACCTCAGAAATGTGGTGGAGAAGTATAAAGTATGGAAATACCCAGATAAAGTACCTTGACATTTTACTTAACCCATTAACCGGGAAAGCATGTGTCCTTTTAGATTTTTGCTTTGGCTATTAAAAAAAAAGCAGATCTACAGAGCTATTATACAGAGCTTGTACATCTGCTATTTTTGAACATTTTAGAAAAATCTTGAAAGTGTGAGAACTACTGATTTAGAAGGCATTTATAGAATCGGTCTCAGAAGGGACAGCATTTAAACAGCACCTACCACCTCTGCTGCTCACAGCAAGTGAAGAGGGAGAGATGCTCAATTTCACCCTGGCTGGCCATTGATTGGCCGTGGATGTGTTATCCAGTGGCCGGCCTGGCGGGCGGTTGTTCCACCGTGGTATTTGCCACGGTTGGCCCCGGAGCGACACGGCACACGGCGGCAGAGCGTGAATGCCTCTCAGCAGTGGTCTAACCACCGCTTTCGTCTCCCCTCCAGACCGTCCGTACTCTACGATACGGATGCCAACCCTGTCCCCCCCCAAAACTCAACCAACCAACCAACCGACCAACCCCAGCCCCGGGCCGCGCGCACCAATAGCTCCAGAACAGTTTACTCGGTTGGTGGGAATCCTGTGTTTGTGACAATTGTCAGTATTTTGGCGTCTGTGTGTGTGTGGGAGGGGAGGGAGGGAGGGAGGGAGGGAGGGAGGGAGGGAGGGAGAGTGAATTCCAAAATGTCTCAAGTGGAATGTGAGGTTAAACGTGAGGCTTCACGCAGTGTCACCGAAATGTTAAGGAGTTTAAGAAAGTCGAGGACTTCTTTGCGACGAGGCCACGGTGACATCCCGGTTTCGCTGCGCGGTGCGAATGGTTCATTTGCATGTTTTTTAGTGTGCGCACTGATGTAGCCACGAACATCTGCCATGGTCACAGATAGAAGCAGGTTGTATGCAGCACCGGCACCAGAGGTGTGGCCTGTTGTCTTTGTGTGAGTGCTCTGTGTGGCTGTGTGTGGTGTTCTCTCTTTAAAGCATGCGTATGCCTGTGAGCCTGAGTGTAAACTGTTGAATGAGAATGTCGGGGAGAGTGTCCACTCTGCATTTCTTCTGCTTCGTAGTTTTGTTTCCATGCGTGCCTCGCACTGAGGGTTGAAGTTAGCAGCCAATGCTTCTCTTTCAGCCAAGGCAAATCTTCATATACGCCTGTTGGAGTTTCATCACCTAAATACCAAGACATATACACTTATTCATTGTGTGCAACACAGCCTACATAGTAGAAGAGCATTACTTTTTCAATTTGTAACTCTGAGAGTGTACATCTGTACTTGGAAGGAATGCAGACTTGTGGGCTCATAAAGTCGTTTTTTTGACAACCTGTATTGTGAGCTGTGTCAAGGGGGTCCTTCCTGTGTTTTCAGTGTACCTTCTCTAGCTCTCACACACACACACACGCACGCACAATAAAAAAAAAGAATGTGCAGTCGCAATCATCCACACCCCAAACTCCCCGATTGAGACGGTGCGACGGAAATTTAGCTCCCTCCGTGCAGTAATTTACCCCTCCCTCTCCGCACCAAAACACCTCTATCCTCTACTTTTCTCTTTTCCCCAAAGACAAAAAAAGAATATACAAACAACACGAAAATAAAATAACTATGCACACCCATTCCAGGTGTGTGTGTGGTGGGGTAGGGTGGTGGTGGTGGGGGGGGGAGGTTGTGGGTACAAAAAAAGAAAGAGGCTATTTCAATGCAGTTACGGTACATTTGCCATTCTAGTTGTGGGTAAATATTAGAAAGCAGCGGGGTGTCGGAGAGGAGCCAGCCGGCGCGGCGGAGCTAAGACGCGCGTCCTTATCGGTATTGTGTTGAGTCTACAGCGCGCTCCTGCTGTTTGTAATCTGCAGCCGCCGCTGTGAGCGAAACTGGACAGCCATTTATTGTCGCAGCGGGAGGAGGCTTGACAAGAGAATGTTAAACACTCCGCTACCTGCAATTTTCCAAAAGGCGATACACAGACATGATAAAATGTATGCACACGTTTAATTTCATGTTGGGTTTTCTTTTTCTTTTCTCTTTTTTTTTTCTTTCTCCAGGTGGGTTGGGGGGGGGTGGTGTCTGAGTAGAAGTATCAGAGACAATGGCAAGCTAGGAAGAAGAGAGTAAACACTTTTCTTCTTCAGTTCCATTCTGCTTTTGTTTGATTCCCTATAGCTCAGATACTGTGTGCGTATCGTCGCGGTCGGGTGGAAACCTTGTATGTCCAAAACCGCTACTTTTCAGGAAGGGGAAAGAGAGAATATGCGTTCCAATGGATCTGATGTAGTTATTATTTAGTCATAAGCTCTTGTTAATACTTTGCATTGATAGAATATCTATAGAACCCACAGACTTAACCACTTAAACTGTCACTGTCAAAACATTTCAAAGATAGCAAAAATAGATGTACAAGCTCACAACACATCACAATGCGACATAATTGTGAGCTTGTAGATTGACTATTTTCACTACTTTTGCGTCACTCTTGTACGATAAAGTAAGCCTTAATTTATGACAAATCATGAAAAGATGAAATATGGAGATACTAGGTTTCTGCCTGCATGTCTGCATGCTCAGGTATCCGTTCATGTGGTTTATTTTTTTGACACGCGCACGCTGTGTTCTCTCCGTCTGTGCGGGTCGTATAGCTCAAGGTTCTCTAAGTTTTAACCAATTTCACCCTATTTATGCGACACGTTGTGAGCTTGTAGAAAGTCTAGAAAATAATTTGTCCCTGGCACAAAACCTTTCCAGATGGGGGTCCGTGGCCAAATACAATTTAGGGGTCCTTGACGTGGAAATGTTTGAGAGTCACTCACTGGCAATAGCTTCTGAGGAAGTGGAGTGGGCAGACATCAAAACAAGCGTCTCAACCTCTAGCCCGCGGACCCTCCGTGGGGGGCGAAGGGCTCCTCTGGGATAAAAAGTGGCAAAGCAGACAGTCCTGCGGGCCAAATGGAGAAGGTTCTTAATTTGATTTAGCCCTGGCAGCTCTGTTGACTGGGCTTAGCGGTCATCAAAAAGACATGTTAATCAGTGTATGGCGTGGAGGCTGCTCGCCCGCCCCCGTCCCCTCCTGTATTAACATGTATCCACTCCCCCCCCCCCCCCCCCCACCCCACCCTTTGCTATTCACTGCCAACCGTCCAACTTGCCACTTTACGTTCAAACCATTCTGTCACACACACACACGCGCACACACACACACACACACACACACACACAATTGGCAACTGGGAACCTTGGCCACTTACAGTGTGTGTGTGTGTGTGTGTGTGTGTGTGTGTGTGTGTGTGTGTGTGTGTGTGTGTGTGTGTGTGTGTGTGTGTGTGTGTGTGTGTGTGTGTGTGTGTGTGTGTGTGTGTGTGTGTGTGTGTGTGTGTGTGTGTGTGTGAGAGTTGAGGAGGGAACTAGCATCCGTCACCGCTGTGGCAAAGGGAGCCAGCCTTAATCTGTGTGACGTTGAATCGTGATCCATGTGCCATCTTGATGAAGCCTCACATCCCTTCCCTGAAGCCTCTTGAGGACGTTCACACTTTGGTTCCGCCCCATCACCCCCTGGGCACTCAAGCCCCCCCTCCTCCCCCCCATGCTCCTCAACCCTCACACCCTCCGCGGCCCCCCCAACCCCGCGGCCCCCGATTGCAGATCGTCGGTGTTGTCGGCAGGATCAGAAATTGCAGTGGCAAGCAGAGATGTTGCGTTGCGGCCGATGATTCTGCCGTTTGAGCGATGGCTATTAAATTGGGTCACAGCAGCTAATGGACACCATGCTGGGTGTGCCATTAAGAGGAAATAAACCTATGTGGACATATTTATTAAGCAATTTGCATCTGAGGCCACGGAACATCTATTAGCGGCTAATCAGGCAACCTTGTTGCCTGATTGCACAGGCTGTGACTTCTCTCTCTAGCCTCGTCTGGCTATACGCTGTCCTTCCACAGAGGCACAATTGTCATTGTTCAGAGTGAGCAATAGGCATGCACAGGGGGATAATTAATAATATTGATGAAATAAAATCCATAGTTGCATTACAGCCCTTGGAATGTTGCAAAGTTTTATCCTTTATTCCCCGTTGGTGGATCTAAGTATCAGCTCAGTGGCCTTGTGGTTAGAGTCTCCGTCTTCAGACCAGGATGTCAGGGGTTCAATCCTGGGCAGAGTCAAATGAAAGATTATATGTTTTTTAAATGGAGCCCACTGCCTGCCTGCCTGGGGTAAATCCCTGTGACATTCTAGTGTCATGTCCAGGAGGTGCACTTGTCAAGTCACCTTTATTTGTATAAGCATATTAAAAAACAACCGAAGTTGACCCAAAGTGCTTTCCATTCAAAATAACATCATAAAGACCTCATAAAATACAACATAGTAAAAGAAACATAAGAGCAATACCTCATACAAATACAGCATCATTAAAAGAACATAAAAAGCCGTACAATTTAACACAAAAGGAAAAATACATTCAATGACCAGAGTAGGCCACACGTTAATTGCCCTCAGACTGAGCTGAAGGCAATGGAGAAGAGGTGGGTCTTTAGGGTGGATTTAAACCTTTCAATGGTGGAAAACAGGAGATAGGCTCCAGCCCTGACCTATGGACCACAGGGCTCAGAAACAGTTGATTAATACCAAGGCCACTTACTGTGGGCTTAAGTGATACCAGGATAATGGGGAAATGATGATGTTTTTGGATGTTTGACATCTATTAGGTCAGGGGTCTTCGACGTCTTTCAGGCCAAGGACCCCCAAGCTGAGAGAGAGATGAAGCAGGGACCCCCCCCCCCCCCCACCACCACATGTTGTATACAATTCTGTTACAGATTCAACTTTTTCATAGATTTCATAGATGGCTTCATAGACTTGTTGGACGCGTTGTGAGCTTGTAGATCTGCTATTTTTGGCTAAAGTTCTCCTCAGAATAGGAATGCTAGGGTTCAAGTGGTTAATGTAAAACAAATATGCATATATTCTATCACTATCACAATCCAGGTGGTTACATGCATTTGTACTCATTCTTTATGAAAAATGTATACCTGGTTGACAGCTGAAAAATCTAATATACAATTCAAATGCATGATTTATTCTGGTTATAATACCATACCTACAACTCATAAAATAAATGCAGCACCTCGAAATACTTAATTTGTCTCGAGATAATACCTTGAACTTCAACTCTGTGTGTAATGTCATCAGGAGAACTTTAATCCTTGTCGAATATAGTAAAATGAAGGAAATTAACAAACAGCGAGGCCTAAACCTAAAGCCTCACTGAAGGAATATACAGGGAGCATGTAGGTTTGTGTGGCTTTACATCCCTGGTACATTGACGTGGGACTCAAAGCTGCAATACGTAGGGTTTTATGTCTTACCCGGGATTCAAACCTGTGTCTCGTGCATGAGGGATCGAGCTTCAACCACTCTGCCAAGAGGGAATCCCTGCTTGTCTGTGGCAATATTGTCCTCATGATTTTCAGGCAGTACTACTTGGTACTACACCAGGGTCTAAATATCTCAATGGAAGAGTAGAGAGACCACCTCCAACCACTGCATACGTTCTAGTTATATTGTATTAACATACTCTACCACACAGATTGGTTAAAACAAGTTCTGGATTGCAGCTTTACCATCAACAGTCAAAATTGCAATCCAATATCTAATCCGGACGTTCCCAATCTTTTCAGGGTCAGGGTCCACTTGAAAATATTGAAAGCGTTCGTGGCCCACCCATATGACCTCATATGGGTGCGTTTTCAGAGTACGCTTTATTCTTATGATCAATCAATCGATTGTGTTCTAGCTTGGCTCATAAGAACATAGTATTCATCCTATTCTTATTTATTCATCGGTAGCCTGGAATCCAGACTGATTTGCTCTGCTCGGCGGATCCCCCGAGCGAATCAGTCTGGATTCCAGGCTAATTTGTCTTTTTTTATTTTATTTCATTAATGTTATACATTTTCAATAAAATCTTAGGGCTTTGCCAATTATTTGGACGCCCACTTGCAGTATCCCCCCCCCCCCCCCCCCCGGCCCACAGGTTAAGAATGGTCTGTCCAATCAAATGTTGACATTTTCTTTCTCAGAGAGAATCAGACACGCTGACGGCTGGGAGACAAAAGATTGTTCAGATCGAAGCACAGCGTTCTGGGCAAAAAAAAGGGGCCCCTTTGATGTAGCACATTTGAGCTGACACGGATATAGACTTTATAGCCTTTCTTTGACACAACCTGCTGCCCCCCCCCGCCCCCCCTTCCACCATCTCAGACCCACATATGTGTGCTGTGTCGCTGCAGGCGGAGGAGAGAGAGAGAGAGAGAGAGAGAGAGAGAGAGAGAGCCCTAGCTGTGGGAGCCGGCTCCCGTTTTGTTCCCATGGATGGTCTGGATTTGGCGACAGGGTCCGGCTGGTAGTCTGGCCCCCCAGGCACCGCTGCTCGCTCGCTCGCTCTCTGACCACGGCTGGAGTCTGGGGGGTGGGGTTGGGGGGCGATACAGTGGTGGTCTCTTGGTGGTGGTAAGAGAGAGTCCCTACATGTACAGGGGGGGGGGGGTACTCAGTGGTGGAAAAAGTACTCAGATATTTTACTTGAGTAAAAGTAACAATACCACAATATGAAAATACTCTGTTACAAGTATTCAGATATTTTACTTAAGTAAAAGTAGCAATACCACAATATAAAAATACTCTGTTACAAGTAAAAGGCCTGTGTTCAAAATGTTACTTGAGTAAAAGTACAAAAGTATTGGCATCAAAATATACTTAAAGTACAAAAAGTAAAAGTACTAAAATGTTTGAGAATCTACAAGCTGACAACGCCTCGCATCGCGACGCGTTGTGAGCTTGTAGATCGGCTATTTTCAAATAGCCTAGGTATAAAAAAAATAAAAGGGTTAATGTATGTTTTATAACGTAATCATTTATATCTGCAAAGTAACCAGTAACTAAAGTTTTCATATAATTGTGGTGGAGTAAAGGTACAATATTTGCCTCTGAGATGTGGAGTAGAAGTAAAAGTACTAGAAATTGAAAATACTCAAGTAAAGTACACGTACCTCAAAATTGAACTTAAGTACAGTACTTAAGTAAATGTACTTAGTTACTATCCACCACTACTTGTGCGTGCGTATGGGCAACATGGCTCGGGAACCGTTGTTTCCAAAGGCTACTTTCCTTAGCGGTCCCTATTTTCTTTTTGATTTGCTCTTCTCACAAAAAAAACTCAGTGCAGAACAATGTGTACACGTCACCGAACTGTGGACGCTGTGCAAACGTTCATATATACATAGTAAAATCCTGTGTTCATTTCACTCCGAAGAGAAGGTCTATTTGGTTTGATTTGTATGCTCTTCATAGTTAAATTAACACTGAGGATTATACTGTGTACATACGGTCCCAGGACTCATAATATTTCGATATACGGCCAATGCAAACATTGTCCCCATTTCATCCTTATTAGTGAACCCGCACCTCCAGACTTTCGGCGGCTGTGTGCTCACATTAACAGATCTAACAGCACATTTGTCCCACTTTCTTGCAATCTTTTCCCCCACATTTGCATAAAATGCTAAGAGATAAACAACAGTTACAACCCCGCAGAAGAGGGGGAAAAAAAGAATGTAAAAAAAGAAAAGAAAAAAAGTTTAATATGTATCAGCGACACTATTAGCTTTCTGCGTTTATGCTCTCTGCCCTCAGCACAAGTGTGTGATCCGTCCCACTTTCCATCTAAACCGGTAGCTACACATTCTGATGCGGCTGATAGGCGGTAATTAAATGAGCTGGGGCTGGTTCCTTTGCCCTGTAAACTGTCTCTCCTGGGCCCGATAGTACATGGAAATTCAGCTCTGAGGATCCACTTTCTGATGTCTGCCTGAAAAACACACGCCTGCTCCCAGCCTGTGGTGCGTGTGTGTGTGTGTGTGTGTGTGTGTGTGTGTGTGTGTGTGTGCGTGTGTGTGTCTGTGAGCACATGGAGCACTGGCTTTGGGAATCAACTTAATGAATCTTTTAACCTCGATGTTTTCCCTCGCAAATGTATGCACATCATGATCTGTGTTTGAAACGCCGGCCTGATATTCATGATTTATTTATTTCAAGAAATAAAAAGGGGGGGGGGATAAATAATTCTCTCGGGATTGTTGCTATGGCGTCGGGGATAATGTCGGGCGGCGTTCGGCAATAACCCTCAAAAGGAGCGTTTCGGCGTTTCACTATTTCAATGGACCTCTCAGGCAGTGGTTCTCAAAGTGGGGTTCGGGGGACTTCCAGGCGGTCCTTGAGTGGTGGGTCCCCTTTTGGTTGGGAACCAAATGGAACCCATGCAGGCCTGTAGCTCTTAGAGTCTGTGGCCTAGCGCACGCCCAACTGATGGGGTCCTTGAAAAAATGATTACTTTGAGAACCACTGCTCTAAAGAGGGGATGGAGTGAGGCTCCACAGGCTCGCCTCGCTTTGACAACCCCCCCCCCCCTCCCTCACAACCCCCACCCCCGTCTGTCTTCCTCTTTTGGGACTTCAATTAGTACCTCCTCGTCCCCTTTCTGCGTGGACCGGAGCAGTTCAGCTGTCCCCGTCACCCCCTAACCCAGCCGAGTATACCTTCAAACGTCTTCATTGTGAGGGACCGACGAAGGGAGGAAGGGAGGCAGGAAGGGGAGGTGGGCTGGTGTTGTGGGGTGGGGGGGACAAGAGAGGAGGGTCAGTCCCTGCCCCCCCGCCCCCCTGGCTCAGGTTTCGTGGGAGCACCCTTCCATCGCCAGCCGGAGCCGCACAACCCAGCCGTTGCCCTCTCTCACCCCCCCCCTCCCCCTCCCACCCTCCCTCGGCCTCTCTCACCATTATACGTCCCTGTACTCCTTTACGTCTCGTGCCCTGCCCTCCAGATTGGCTTGCACAGGAATGGCAGAGAGTGCGAGAGAGAGAGACATAGAGAGAGAAGGAGAGAGGATGTGACTGCTCCCCCCCTTCCATCTGTCGAGACTGCGGGATCAAATAATAGGATTCTGTCTCGGAATAGGAGATAATTGCGGTCTGTATTCCACTCCCTAAGTGTATGATATTAACCCCCGCACTCCACGGCTAGTGAGGCCGTCCCGGGCCTGACCGAGGGGAGGGGATGGGGGGCCAGATGGCACCGTGTTTTGATATCCGAGCCAGTCGAGAGAGCGAACCTCGGGAGGTCAAGTTGAAGTTCAAGTCCAAAGGAGCGCAGTTTTTCACTCCATCACTCTCTCTCTCTCTCTCTCCTCTAACCCTCCCCCTTCTCTTTCTCCCACGCGGAAAATAATATGAGTGTCATTCAAAAGAGGACGTTTCCCGGGGTCCTTGTGTTTTCACCTGACACCCACCCCACCCACCCCAACACGGAGCAGGTAGCCAGAGTCGAGTGGTAACCCACTTATATGTAGACGGAGGTTCCGCATGCAAAGGTGTCGGGGGTGGGGTGGGGAACGGGGCAAAGGTGGAACCATAGTGCCCAGAGAGCGGGGTGTGGATTAGGGCAATAGATTCAATCGTCGGGCCTGCATACGGTAGCACAGGTCAAGAGCAGATGGGAAGGGGTTAGGGAAAGGGGCCATTCAAATAGAGATCCATCTTATTTTTTTTAAGAGTCCTATTTCACTGTCCGTTGCATGTCAGAGAGAGCGGGGGGGGAGAGGGCTTTTTGATGTATTAATCCATTTAGACCGGGAAATAATCGGTGTCATTTTTAGATTTCTTTGACTATTCAAAAATAGCAGGTATACAAGATCTTGTAGATCTGCTATTTTTGTTTAAATCGTGAAAATCTGTGCAAATCCTTGAATATATATATATATATATATATATATATATATATTTTTTTTTTTTTTTTTAAAAGAGAACATTTGTAACTCAAATCTTTGCTTCTGGGGGGGTCCCTGGAACAATATATTTTGAGATGGTGGTCCGCATTTTGGGTGTCCTTGACAAGTTTGAGACAACATACGTTTAAAAATAAAAAAAAACTGTTCAGATTTAGAAGACATAAGAAGAATCCCCCCAGAAGCAAAGACTTGAGTTACAAATGTTCGCTTTAAAAAACATATATATTCAAAGATTTGCACTATTTTTGAATAGCCCAAAGTATAAAATAATGGTTATTGGTTACAGCCCAAATCTAAAATGACACTGACGCGTTCCCGGTCTTAATGGGTTAAGACACTGGCGTGAATGTCACGAGGTGAGTGACTGTTGTGTACGGGCGCAGAGGGGAAAGTTGAGTGCAAGCTGAATCAGATTACGGGGTTTATATTCAGGGTTGGCTGACAGATTATGGTAATGAGTTGTTCATCTGATTACATTCATCAGAAATACAATAAAAAGTAACTGGAGTGCGGATATTTTTGGAAAAAAAGTAGACGAATACTTGTGGGACAACTAATAAATGTTTCAAGAGTCCAAGGGCACTTTGAACGCCGTCGTACAGACAATTATACAGCTTGAAATAACTTTGTAAGCGGTAAGCAAGGACGGTAGCCCCACGAGGACTGTAAGTTCGTTCTGAGATGCAAAGCAACTTAAAACAATGTCCAATCATGATTTTTAGCTTCATAATAGTCACTCGGTATGTAGGGTGTAGATTTCTTTTTAGATTTTAGAAGTACATTGAGGCAAAGGTTATTGCAAATTACCTTGCTGCACTGCAGTGTTGCAGTGGATTACATCACATTAAAGTTTTTAACAAGAAATCATTAGTCGCTGATGGACATTTTTGGGACTAATCTCTCGAACCTTGTTTAGTGTTTACATTTCGCAGACAACACTGAACCTGCTTTCTGACGCAAGTTTGTGTTCTCTCTGTGGCCATTATAAAGTTAAAATAATTCATATTTCACTTGTATATGTGTCGGACCATTTCACTTTGTGGCAAATTATTTATTACGATTGACAGTTTAGGCATTTAGCAGACAATCTTATCCAGGACAAGTCAGAGTGGCATGAACCCTAGTTAGGACAGTGCTAAGAAATAAATGTAGTGCTTCAAAGAAAAGACACTTTGGAAAACATCAAACCTAGCATCTGTCGAAACTAGTGTTTACGAAACACTGGGTTGGGACCAATGTTTGAGTCGCAGACCCATTTGTATAGGTCGCAAGTAATTTTTGTTCCTTTTATTTTGTATTTTATTTGAAAATAGCTGATTTACAAGTTCACAACACACCGCAAAGCGACTTGTAGATCGGCTATTTTTATTCATTTTTTACGCTCTGGTCCCGGGAGACACAAAATGTCCCTTTTGGGTCTGGAATTAAAAAAAATGTCTAAATCCAAATAACAAAACACACGTATGTGAACAAGTAACCAACATCTACATAGCATAACTAGCAATCAAAAAGAGGAGACAATAAGGGATACATCGGGCAGAGGTGGGTGAGGGCGGGAGGTAAATCAGGTAATCATGAATATTTAAAAAATATCTTTGTCATCTTTGTTGTTGTCTTTGTTGACTTAATATTGAATTATACGTTTATGTTAATATAGATTTTTCTTAATTATTACATGTATAACCCATAAAATCTCTCATTTATTGCATATAGGAGCAATTATTGACCCTAATCCTAACTGTCGTGGTATATGACAAACTGACAGTCATCTTCACACTTTGTACATGAATAAGAGAAGAGAGGGGCAGGAGCTCCACACAACTATTAACCACTGGGAGTCTCTCTCTTCCTGTCTCTCTCACTTCTCTCCACCTCAAACCCTCTTTCCATCTCTCCCTCTCTCTCTCTCTCTCTCTCTCTCTCTCTCTCTCTCTCTCTCTCTCTCTCTCTCCCCCCTCCCTTCTCCATCTGTCCCTAATGCACAGTCACCATGACCCCACCTAGATACTGTGCACTTGGATACCAACTCACATGACACAAATAGACCTCTCGACCAAATCCAAGTACAGTGTTTTTTGGTTTGTTTGTTTTTTTAAAGGACACACTGTGTCTTTAAGAGATTACTTAAAACGGTGTGCCATTTAATTAATCGATTTCAACATTTCTAGTTTTGCCAGATCAATTAAATATTACATAATCGTTAGGGACCTTTTTTTAACGCAGATTTTTGCCGTGTACTCTTCAGCAGTGACTCAGTACTTCTCAGAGTAAAATCCTGACATTCGTGTGCGTGTACGCGCACGTGCGAGTGTGTGCGTGTGAACTTCCAAGCATTTTACGAAGCATTTTACCATGATGTATATAAAGGAAAAGGTACAAAATGCACCGCTTGATTGTGAGGAAAGGTGTCCACACTATTGCATATTACTGCTCATCTC
>NC_137621.1:45243420-45255920 GCF_963280865.1 Gymnoscopelus braueri | reverse complement strand
CAAATGTTTTACTTAAGTAAAACTATCAATACTGCAATTTAGAAGTACTCTGTTACAAGTAAAAGTCCGGAATTCAAAATTCACTTGAGTAAAAGTACAAAAGTATTGGTACAAAATGTACTTAAGGTACCAAAAGTAAAAGTACTAAAATGTTTGAAAAATAGCATATCTATAAGCTCAAATCGGCTATTCTCAAATAGCCTAGATATAAAATAGGGCTAAAGTATTTAATGTATGTTTTATAACGTAATAATTTATATCTGCAAAATAACTAGCAACTACAGTTTTCAAATAATTGTAGTGGAGTAATAGTACAATAATTGCCTCTGAGATGTAGTGGAGTAGAAGTAAAAGTATAGACAAATGGAAATACTCCAGTAAAGTAAAAGTACCTCAAAATTGTACTTAAGTACAGTACTTGAGTAAATGTACTTAGTTACTTTACACCACTGCTTTTCACAGGGAAAGACTATCGTTAGCATTCAGAAAAAAACATAACGCGGTCAACATTACTTTTTTTTGCGTTTTTGTCCAGGCATGCCGTGGTTAGGGCAGTGCGGTCCTTAAAGTGGGGTCCGGGGACCCCCAGGGTTGTCAAAATCAGTTTAACCACTTATCCTATGTCGTACTACGTCACAGTGAGGATGCATTGTAAGCTTGTAGATCTGCTTTTTTCAGCACATTTTTAAAGAAATTGTGAGCAATTTGGAATCATTTTGAAATGTGTTAACAACACAAATCTTCCCAAATGGCGGTCACATCTTTTCAGAAGGGGATCCACGGCCAAATACATAAATGGTGGCTGTGCCTGTTGCCTGAAGCCCACCACAAACTCCCACCCACTGACCAACCCTTCCACATATTCCATATTCTGTCAATATTGAATTAAACCAGACATTTTGTAACTAAACCATATGGACACAAACAAATTGCTTCACTTCGTTGACCCATATTCAGCCCGTGCACACTCACACTCACACACATTTCTCCGACGCTTTACACCTGTAAAACTGTGATGTGACAAATAAAACTGATTCTGATTCTATACGCACTCTGTGTTCAACCCTTTTTTGCTCTGTTCATTGAAATAGCTATTTTTTTTAATGAAGTAGAGCATTTATTTACAAAATAAAAACACAAAATGTTGAAATATGGAGATAAGAGGTTTCTACCCGACAGTGACGATTCTGGCAGGTGACCCCCGAAATTGAGGAATGGTTGATCTTTTCAAAACCACCCTTTCTCTGTTGTCCTTTAAGTGCGATTCATTCATTGTATTGTACATGGCAGCCATTCGGCTGCCTTGTTAAAGGGGAAGACCACTCATTTTCAACATTGAACTATGTCTTTAATACACCTTAGAGCTGTTGTGTGGAAATAAGAAAAAAAGTCCCCCCCCCTCTATGTTGCCTAGAACTGGATAATTGATTGAGGTCATGTGATCAGTAACATACGCAGGGTGTACTTTTGGCTGAGGGGGCGGAGCCAAATGTACACCCTGCGTATGTCACTGATCACATGACCTCAATCAATTATCCTTTTCTAGGCAACACAGAAGGGGGGGGGGACTTTTTTCTTATTTCCACACAACAGCTCTAAGGTGTATTAAAGACATAGTTCAATGTTGAAAATGAGTGGTCTTCCCCTTTAACAAGGCAGCCGAATGGCTCGCGTAGATCTACGCGAACCTATTTAAAGCCGCCACGTGCCAATCGCGTAGATCTACGCGAACCGGTGCTTTTTCCTTTTTTCGAAAAAAATGACTTTTTTCAATTTTGGCTACGGCACATTTCATTGTAGCGCCACCGGAAACGGAATTATTTGGGATCCGGTTTTGCCGATCCCGTCGGCCCCCATTCTAATGACGAAACTGAAACTCCATTTTCTCCTTGTAGTTTTTTCTCCTCGCATATCACTGTTTAACGTAAACCGTTCTAACTACAACATGGATGCCCCGTTTGACACGTGGTCTTCACTGGTAGAAGCCGGGAGATGTCCGCGATGTTTACAAACAGTGCACAGCTCAATCTTAAGGATTTTAACAAGGTCTATGGCGACGTGAAAAAAACAAAAAAACAACAATAACACGTTGGCACTGGTGAGTACATTATGAGATTAACGTCTGGCATGGAATGTGTTACAGACATACAGTAGTTCAATGTTGAAAATGAGTGGTCTTCCCCTTTAAGTGGTCAGATGGGTGGGCCGTGTGTATTTTCAGAGCATTGTTTATTTTAATGATCAATCAATCGATTGTGTTCCGGCTTGGGTCAATGGAACAAACATAGTAAACTTTAAGTTCTTATTTATCTCTATCACAATTAAAACCGAATTATTCAAGGTTTTAAAGAAACCTTTTTGTTTACATGTGTGTTTTAAACACAAATACGTTACATTATCATTCAGATCTTAGTGCTTTGCCAATTATTTGGGGCCCCACATGCAATACCCTTTGCGGCCCACCAGTGGGCCACAGGTTGAGAACCACTGATGTATGGTGCGTTCTCGGGCAAGCTTACAGCTGCATGTGTATCGATAATCTCTCTCTCTCTCTCTCTCTCTCTCTCTCTCTCTCTCTCTCTCTCTCTCTCTCTCTTTCACACACACACACACACACACACACACACACACACACACACACACACACACACACACACACACACACACACACACACACACACAGGTGGGGGTGGGGCGCGTCGTCGGACCTTAAAACAAGACGTCCCCACATCTGTGTGTCACCCTATATCATCCCTCCTGTAACTACCGGGGGGGGGGGGGGGGCATATTTCAGCGAGGCGCGGAGGCCATAAATCCCATTTATTAGTCGTTGAGCGCTAACCCCGGAACATGTGGCCGTGAAACCTGGCCTCGCTCCGCGGCTCCCGGTCCCCAATTAAAAGCACATTAAGGCGGGCCCCGTCCGCCGGCCCCCGGGCCCCTCCCCCAGGCCTGGTCAAACAGTGGGAGCGTGCTGCCGTGTGTGTGTTCCGCTGCCAGGCAGCCTCCATTAGCTCCAGGCATGACTGCAGGCCTCGTCTTTCATTAAGGCCTTGTTCGCCATGGGGGGGGATGACAGAGAATATGGTGGCTTTATGCCCCCCCTCTCTCTCTCTCGCTCTCTCTCTCTCTCTCTCTCTCTCTCTCTCTCTCTCTCTCTCTCTCTCAATTTCTTTTTGTGTTTATTCCCCCCATAAATGAACGCCCTACTTGATCATACGACGCGTTTTCGAGCTTGCAGATCTGCTACTTTTGCTATTTTTGAATAGCAACAGTTTTGGACATATGAGGTTTCCACCCGACAGAGACGATATATCTATAGGCTTTGTCCGCGTCTCCCTGTGAACTTGGCATCCAGGCCTAAACTTTTACCTTGTTGCTTGAAGTAGGGAAGACATTTTTTTCGATCCCGCGGGGAGAAATTCAAGTTTCTGGTGTACCCAGCTGATGGCTGCCCATGGGGTGGCCGTAGCTTCATGGTTAGAGAGGCCGTCTGGTAATCAGACGGTCACCGGTTTGCCTCCCGACCCTGGTCTATGTGTCTATGTGCCCCTGGACAAGACATTTAAACACTAACCCAGCCCCCCCCCCCTTGTAGGACAAACTCTACAGATTGTTGCGACCCCATGGCTTTTCCTCTAGCGCCACCCTTTGGCCAATATCCAGTTGGGTATAAGAAGCAAAACAGACTCCAGAGGACTTCAAGACTCTTTTTTTTTTCTCCTTTCTTTTTCTTTTTTTCCCCAAAGCAAATCAGGTTGTGAACGCGGGGGCCAGTTCTATTGGGTTCTGTTTGTTCTATTTTTAGCTTTGATTGGACGAGGTTGCGTCATGCCCTGGTGTGTGTTTGCCTAGTCAGCACATTCATGTCTGTGCTTGTAGGTGGAGTGGGCAGGGCCGGCCCCCTACCGCCATGCACCGCCATGATGCAACGCTCATTTTTCCTTTCAACACTGCTGATGCAATCTTGTTGGCCACCGAGCGTGTGTGCGTGTGTGTAAGTGTGTGTGTGCGTGCGAACGTGCGTGCGTGTTTGTGTGTGTATGTATGCACAGGCAACCACACAGCCCAAGGTATTATCGTTTGGCTTTGATTACATCCTGTGTGTACGTCTCTATGTGTGTTTGCTGTGTGCGTGTGCACGCAGCGCTGTGTGTGCACATACTGTATTAGATTGTGCATTTGCCTCATATTTGTCAGAGACTCTACTGTGTACGTTAGTGGCTCTAGTCAGTGTGTGTGTGTGTGTGCGCGTGTGCATGCGTGCGTGCGTGCGTGCGTGTGTGTGCGCGTGCGTGCGTGTGTTCCGGTGTTGTTTGTGTACTCTAACGTGTGCTGTGCACTTGCGTGTCCAACTTGTCCTTGGAGATCACTCCTCTCTACCAGTCGTCTTTAATGAAGGCTCCGAAGAGAGACGCAGGTTAGGGCTGGAGAGAGAGAGAGAGAGAGACTGCTATCACCGCTGTCCTCGCCTCTAAGGGCCATAGCAGCGTTTTTTAATTGGGCCTTGAGTAGCCCACTAATGGCTCCTGGCTACCCAGTGACCTCCTGTGGCCACTTCACAATTGCTAAACTGACAGGGCGCGCAGGGCCCCGGCCATGTGCACAGGGGACCCATCTCTGTGCCGTAGATCGCTCCCCAGCGCGGGGGACCGCAGCTTGGCTTGATTTCGTAGGGGCCATTATTTTTCAACAGGCTCTTCGCCAGGGGATGCGTTTGGTTATATGTGCGGGTCTCAAGTGTATGGGTGTGGGATTGGGTTGCCTTCTTGCATACAGTAGGTGTGCGCATGCATGCACGTGATATGTATGGTACACATTTAAGCTACACGAAAAAGTGGAGAGGCCTAGAGTTCCCAAGGAGCTGTGGTGTAAAGCAGCTAAGTACATTTACTCAAGTACTGTACTTAAGTAAAATGTTTAGGTACTTTTACTTTTCCGGAGTATTTCCAATTGTCTACTCCACAACATCTCAGAGGCAAATATTGTACTTTTACTCCACAAAAATGTGAAAACATACATGAACCACTTTAGTCCTATTTTATACCTAGGCTATTTGAAAATAACCGATCTACAAGCTCACAATGCGTCACATCGCGACGCGTTG
Organism: Gymnoscopelus braueri; assembly: GCF_963280865.1. Classification (NCBI taxonomy): domain Eukaryota; kingdom Metazoa; phylum Chordata; class Actinopteri; order Myctophiformes; family Myctophidae; genus Gymnoscopelus; species Gymnoscopelus braueri. The sequence goes on along the minus strand of NC_137621.1, from coordinate 45,250,813 downwards.
TGAGCTTGTAGATCTGCTATTTTCAAACATTTTAGTACTTTTACTTTTGGTAATTTAAGTACATAGTGATACCAACACTTTTGTACTTTTACTCTGAATTCTGGACTTTTACTTGTAACAGGAGGCAAACATCCAATGCAAAAACAATTGAGGACAGAGACCAGTGTACCGAAGCAAAATCATAGTTTTAATGCCTTCAAACAGCTATACATATACAACTTTTTGTTTAGGCAAACAAACATATAATTGGCTTAAAATCTTACAGACTACTCTGCAACGCGTTTTGAGTAGAAAAACTCTTCCTCGGGCAGCAATGGTAAATGTGTGAAATCATGTCAAATATATAGGGAAGGGGAAGGGGTCGCATCATAATCGCTTGAGTACAGGCAGGTGGGGTAAGGTTCAATCAAGGTTGAAACCAAAAACTAATCAGGGGGTTGTGTGAGTCAATAAACATATTACCATTAAGCCAACCACTGGTCAATGGCTTATTATACATACATCATCACTTGCACACACATACATATGCACACATAATTATGCAATAAGCATAAATACATATACACATACCTGCATACATGCACAGCATACACATATATAAATATACAAAAATAATCCCTATACATCGCACAGTCAAAGCATCCAGTCGCACAGTCTCCATCCAGCCTGCACCCCCTATGCACCCCCCGCATTATACATAGGTCACCATTATGTGCACATTCATGGACGGCACAGGTTTGTTTGTTTCTTTTTGGCAGGCTTTTCATTGATAGGACAGTGGAGAGATGGACAGGGAGAGAGTCGGGGAGTGACATGGAGCAAATCCGCCACCGGGCTCAGGAATCGAACCCGGGACACGGTGTCAGGCATCAAAGCCTAGACAGTATGAGGTACGTGCCTTGACCACTTGTGCTCCACAGATTTGTTTTTAAACCAGCGGACCGGCGGGTCCCAGAAGCAGGTGGTGAGATGTATTGGAAGGGACACTCACACACTGATCTTAACTTCATGGAAAAGGAAAGTTGGGTCCACAGGATATCCGCTGAGAAGTTAATCCCATCACACGTCGACATTTCTTAATTTCCATAACTTCCTCATACTACTGATAATAATAATAATAATAATAATAATAATAATAATAATAATAATAATAATAATAATAATAATAATACGTGTAATAATAATAATAATAATAATAATAATAATAATAATAATAATAATAATAATAATTCAAAACAATGAATAAATAAAGCTTCTATTTTCTGACATCAGACAAAAGACTTTGGTTCTGGAATTCTCAGTCACAATATATGGCAAGGCTTCACTCGCTTAATGCCTGCCGTTTCATGTTGTTGAAGGCCTTCGTCTCTCTTACTCTCCCCCTCTTCTCTTGCTATCAACCTTTCCCTCTCTCGCTCTCTCGCTCACACACACACACACACACACACACACACACACACACACACACACACACACACACACACACACACACACACACACACTGAGTGAAAGGAGCGCAACTCAAAGTCAAGAGAGCAGAGAGAAAGAGGCGAGACAATTTCAAGAGAGCAGAGAGAGAGAGAGACGACATAAAGAGATATATAGAGGGAGAGGGAGAGAGAGAGGTTCTCAGAGAAGGAACTGATGGCTGCATCAAAGCGTGCCTGTCTGCTCCAAGGTAGAGAGTCCTCATCAGGAGACACCAGAGACAGATATTCTTTCCTTTCTTCCAGCCCTGTTCTTTTGTTTTTCAAACAGACGTCTTGAGCCGAGGCTGGGGTGTTGTCTAATTAATGTGCGTGTGTGTGTGTGTGTGTGTGTGTGTGTGTGTGTGTGTGTGTGTGTGTGTGTGCGCACGGAGCTGACCTAAAAAAGTTATCCTCGCTCATTGCTGAATGTCACTCCCATCACATTTTAATGGGAAGGTTGTCAGGTTTTCCTCCTCTCGTATCCTCCTCTCCCATCGTTCTTCCTAACAAAGGTAATGAGACGTTGAACTTGACCTCGCACCATTAGTGCAATATTCCGTAGCCGCGCACCCCTGGGCGTGAAAACAAAGGGTGGGGATTTCAGTCAGCGCCCACCGGTATGGAGCATCGGCGAGCGGCTGCACACTGCACAAAGCCACAGGAACGGGCTAGTGTTTGCTGTGCGAGGATTTATAGGTATTTCTCAAAGAAACTATCCGATCTATCCGACTTCCCACAAGGCACTGCAATCCCGCAGGTTTTCGGTGATACACTCACCAAGTTTGAAGTCAACCAGTCGCACGGTTCTCAAGATATGTGTATGTACAGACAGACAAGCACGCAAACACATAGAGATTCTGTGCATTTATAGATACATATACAGTAGATACAAGATATCCACACAATAAATATCCACAATATGTGCAAAATATTCACATATTGGACACACTTCTTCGAGACGGCTCGACCCTCAGGCGCCACGCCATAAAAGTCTTCTCCCCAGATTGACTGACGCGTCCGTGAATCGATCCAAGCCAGACAGGCTGTTTGTCAGGACCTGACAAAACAGAGGCCTGGCTCTGTGATCTTTAGGCATTTCTCAGGCCCAGTGCCACGAGTCTATTAGCTTGAAGCATCAGCGCTCAATCTCCTTTTCCAAACCCTCAGCCAAACATCGAAACTGACAAGGGCTGCAAAACTCAAATCAAAACAAGGAATTGTGTGTGCCGCGGGCCGATGCAGCCCGCGGCACACACATAAGCACACACGCCAAGGCTATACAATCAAGTGTGGCGAGAGCTGTGGGGAGGATGGAGTGACACCGGAGGTTCTAAAGCATGTAGACCCCCATAGATGAGGAAGCATTGGACTTTTATCAAACCAAGCATAAGTGGTGGAAAAAGTACTCCGATATTTGACATAAGTAAAAGTAGTAATACCGCAATATAAACATACTCTGTTACAAGTAAAAGGCCTGTGTTCAAAATGTTAGTTGAGTAAAAGTACAAAAGTATTGGCATCAAAATATAATTAAAGTACCAAAAGTAAAAGTATTAAATGTTTGAAAATAGCAGATCTACAAGCTCACAACGCGTCGCATCGCGACGCGTTGTGAGCTTGTAGATCGGCTATTTTCAAATAGCCTCGCTATACAATAGGGTTAAAGTGGTTAATGTATGTTTTATAATGTAATAATTTATATCTGCAAAGTAACTAAGTTTTCAAATAATTGTAGTGGAGTAAAAGTACAATATTTGCCTCTGAGATGTAGTGGAGTAGAAGTAAAAGTATTGAAAACTGGAAATACTCCAGTAAAGTAAAAATGATTCGAGATTGTACTTTAAGTACAGTACTTCAGTAAATGTACTTAGTTACTTTACACCACTGCCAAGCATGCACGCCTGGCGAGCTACCGTAGCAATGATCGTCATTCCAGTACCAAAGCCCACGCTCTCACATCGCAGCAGTGTAAACCATGCAGTGTCGACACGACAAGTGGAAAGTAAACCGATGTTATATTGCGTCTCTCCAGCATGGGGGGCCTGCGATACTTAACTCATTTAGAGAGTTAGGAGACAGTACGAGTGTAGCCGATGCAGTGCATGTTGTCAATATTTCATGTTGCGTGCAATTTAATATATTGCACCCCCCCTTACTCTCTCTCTCTCTCTCTCTCTCTCTCTCTTCCCCTCCCTGGTGCGGTCATCAACTTCCTCTCTGATACAGAGCACAGTATTTAATATGTTTGCTGCATTCTTGGCTCCCTAGTAACCCTCCATCATGTACATTGCTGCCATCTCGTTACGTTTGCATCGCGGCCCTGCGTGTCAACTTCCTATAGCCACAAATTGCAGTGCAGGAGCATTCAGATGACACGAGATGTAAATGGACTGAAGAGGAATACGATGGCATACCATGCTTATGATGTATAACAATAATCAATGCTTTAAAATGAGCACATAATCGGTGATAAAAAACTGCGACCAGGTCTCGATTTACGCTTGAAAACAATCGACAGGCAGACCGACTGACAGACCGACAGATTGGCTTATACTAGCTGCAAGGTCGCAGCTAAAAATAATTACTCGTAAACATGACGAAAAGGCAAGGAAAAGGGCAAACATCAAACAAACATCAGTTTATAAAATGGATATCATATGATTTAATGTGATTGGCCTAAGCAGTGATCAAAGCCGTCATAAATTGCTCTATAACGCACACCTGAGACCACATGACATCAGATTACGGCGCCAAACTAATTGTTTCAAAATGTAACATTTGTTGTGAGTTTACAACACCAGTTTCTGTTTCACTTTTTAAGTGAGAACTAGGCCATGCATGCAGTTAATTGCTCAATATGGATTTGTTTAACTTTTTGGCTACAACTTTTAAGTTTAAGTTTTGTGTTTTTTCATTAAGGCCGTTCTTGATCATACTACAGCGTCACACAAAGGCATTGCAGATCTGCGAGCTCGACACGCAAGTTTTAATCCTGAAAAGTAACAATTTTGGACATAATATGAGGTTTCCACCCGACAGAGACCATATCTTCATATCATGACGTTTGCAGATCATTATAACATTCTATTACACATCTTGGTTGAATGCTTGATTCTGATTGGTCAATCGCTGAATTCAGCGGTGTGTTATTTCTGGATAATGACCGATGAGCCCAATAACAGACCACTGTCTAATCAAAGGCTCAGAGCACCTGCTCATATCAACCTGTGCCGCTTGATTTAATGCCGTATCGAACATGACAGCCATGTAAACAAACACACCATGTCATTTACAACTAAACGTTGCTCTCAAGAATGTTTTTGAAAACATTTGAAGCGAGAAATAGACGATGCAGTAACCGAAAATGTATTCTATTTGATCCGCTACACTTCCTTGTTTTCCCAGGCGGCCGTGTCCACCCAGCGCAACACTTATGGAATACTTTCATTGCCGTAAGCAAGAAAATACTTCGTTTTGTTGTTACTTTTGGCTCAATTTATGAAGTAGCCGTGTAATAAGCGGGATAATTGATGGGTAGCCGGTCATATTGATAAATAAATCCCGACAGGGTGATTAGGCGTTGACATGTAGTGAAGGTTCTCACCTAAAAGGATTTAACAACTAGTCCATACCCGGTCGACACATCCGTGGGGGGATATGCGCACATGATCTGGCAACCCGGGAGGCAGTTCGTCCCATAGCTGGGCAGCCCTGTAACCATGGCGACATTCTTTTACACACAAACGCTAATAAACAGCTGCGATTTGGTGATATCGAAAAACAGGCTTCGCAGTTCCGTGGACATGGTAATGGTCAATGGCTGTGTGCAAATTAAGATCAATTGCTCCAGCCACTGAGGAGGACCGGGCAGACAGGTGGTTGTTAATCGCAAAGAGATTACATCATGACCTTGGTCTCCGTGGTAACGGCGGTAACGGTGGTCCTGCAGGAAGTGCCGGGCAGGGACCCTCTGTGCAGCCAGCCACCGCTGCCCACCGCTCAGCTTACACCACTGGGACTGACATGGAGGGTCCGATGACCCATAAGCCACCAACACCACCCCCAGCACGCACGCACGCACGCACGCACGCACGCACGCACGCACACAGCTTGCCCTTGACTCGTTTTTGATCTTGAACTTTTTCTTTGTTGATTTGCAGTTCGTTCTTTCTTTCTTTCTTTCTTTCTTTCTTTCTTTCTTTCTTTCTCCATTAGGCTTACTCATTCTGACAGCCTCATCGTTGTCAGACAGAAACCTCCATATTTGATATCACCCCCCCCCCCCATAAAATAATGCCTATTTTATACTATGTCGTATGACAGTGTCATAAAAGTGGCAAAAATAGCTAATCTACAAGCTCACAGTGTTTAGTGATGTGACACAAAAGTTTTGCCCATAACGACAAGTATTAAGAGGCGGGCGAACCACAGGCATGTCACTATGACTCAGTCATAACCATAAACAAACCTGATATGCCCATATATAGGCATGTAACTGTGACTCAGACATAACCATAAACAAACCCGATATGGCACCCTCATAGTATAGGCATGCATTTTTGTGTCCGGGTAGCTCAGTCGGTAGAGCTCTCGCCTTTGGACCACAAGGTCATGGGTTAGTTCCCGGGAACCGCAAACTCAGCGTATGAGTGGCAGCTGTGGCACAGCTTGGTTGCGGCAGGTCGTTAGGTAAGGAGCTGATGGTAGGTGTGGCGCTCCACCTCAGCAATCCATCTCCCAGGGGGACAGATTCCTGTGTTACCGACTGATACCGACAATAAGCCTCTCCCAACCTACTTATATGGAGATCCGGTTGTCCAGAGCCACAGATCCGACTGCTATGCCCATATATGGTCATATGCAAACATGGGACGTACCTACTTCAAACTCGGCGCGCGCATCGGCAAGGACTCCAGGGAGTGCGCTACCCGCCATTGAGTCGTTCGGATATGCGGTTGTTCTGAACCGCCGATCCGACCGATACGTCCGTATATAGGCTTATATGTATGGATGTAATGAAGTCTCATGGCTGTAGGTCAAACGTTTTGTGAACTGTTGAAAGTTAAACATTTTCAATTGAGTGCTATAGCGCCACCCTTTGGCCAATGGTTTTGGCTTGGCATAGCCCTCTACCATATTGGCAAGTTTTGTAAAAAAAATACGACTGCACGGTTAAGCCAGAACTACAAAAAACGACAGATAATAATACAACTAAAAATACATGCACTGCATGCTTGGTTCCCTAACAAGATTGTTTGACAACTACCTTGAATCCATGGTAACACAGGTTGTTTTTCACTTTCCTGAAAAGTAACGGTTTCGGACATACCCGACAGTGACAATATTTGACTATATCGTCTCTGTCGGGTGGAAACCTCACATGTCCAAAACTGTTAAGAAATACCATATCATAATACAAAAATAGCAAAAGTAGCAGATCAAAACGTGCCACTTTGCGACTAGTTTCAGGGTTGTGGATCTGCTTGGTGCTTTTGAGTGACGCTGTCGTATGATCACGTTATACTTAGGGCATTCATTTACAAAAAAAAACGTAAAATATGGAGATAAGAGGTTTCTGCCCGACACAGACAATATACTGTATGCCCGTCAGCCTGCTTCAGTCTGTCAGGTGACACACTCTCCTGTCTCTCTGTTGGTCTGCCTGTGTGTGTGTGTGCCTGTGCCTGTGTGCGTGTGTGTGTGTGTGTGTGTGTGTGTGTGTGTGTGTGTGTGTGTGTGTGTGTGTGTGTGTGTGTGTGTGTGTGTGTGTGTGTGTGTGTGTGTGTGTGTGTGAGAGGAGGGTGGCTGAAAAGGTTGGAGGGATGACTGATTTCCCAACAGATCAGGCGTTACCTGCAGGCCCTTCTACCACCATCTGTACACTATACCTCCCTGGAATCTCTCTCTCTCTCTCTCTCTCTCTC
>NC_137621.1:45193420-45238420 GCF_963280865.1 Gymnoscopelus braueri | reverse complement strand
AATATGCAATCGAAAGCTTATTTGGAGCACAGTATAGTATATAGCTTGAGGCATGCAGCGCTGCTTTTATAAGAGTGCCTCCCATCTGTCTTTGCCGTTTCTGAGGGACGACAATCTCTTCTCATATCATCATACTTTTGTATTCTCTCTCTTTCCGGCGATAGCGGTTGCCATTCAAAGCATAAAAAAGGGATGAAAAAAAAAGGAAAGAAAGAAAAACGGCCGCCTACAGAGAGAACGACTTCCCTCTATCTTCCCACGACCGCGCCGACGCACTTTGCTGTCTCGGAGCGGGCGTAAATGTCACAGATTAAAAACAGGAAGCCCATATTGTTGTATCAAATGCATCCGCGTGGAACCGCGGGGGCTGTCGGCGAGTACACAAGCAGACATGTTGCCACCCTCATTAGCCAAACTGGTGTCACCGTGTGCCGTCCCTTTGACCGCCCCCCCCCTCGCCCTCCCCGAGACGGTTCTCGTACGCAGGTCGCCGCGGCGTGACCCCGCGCATGCTGCCCCCACGCCTCGCCGCTATTTGCGGGTAGTCAGAGTTCAGCCGCAGCCACAACAATTTATGCGTCAGCATAAGGTAACCCTGTCCGTCCGTCGCGGCGCTAATTTGCAAGCCTCTGAATAATCATGGATGTAGGAGGAGGACGGAGGTGGCGAGCCAGAGAGAGAGAGAGAGAGAGAGGGAGAGGGAGAGGGAGAGAGAGAGAGAGAGAGAGAGAGAGAGAGAGAGAGAGAGAGAGAGAGAGAGAGAGAGAGAGAAATAGCCGGGGAGAATTGACAGAAAGGGCCTGGTAGGGGGACGGATAGACGGCGAGGTTAAGGGGGGGGGGGTCGTTGGCGGCGGTTATTGTGTGATCGGGTGGCAGGGACACGACCCTCCTAATTGCGAGGTGTCAAAAGCATCCAGCTGCCACCGCGGAGGCTGGCACGGCGATATATAGGTGCCGGCAGGGAGCGTGCGGCGCGCTCGGGTCACACCGGATGACACCGGCGCGACTCAAAGGAGGTGATATCTGAATCAAAAACGTTACGCCAATGAAAGGCGGGGGGTGGGGGGGGGGTCATTAATATACCGGGTCTGGTATATTACCAGTCTGCAGGACCTCGCCAGGCCTCTCTCACATTGTTCTTGTTTTTATTTATATGTTTTCTTCCCCTCCTTCTCCTTTCCACAGGACAACGGAATCTATAAACTGCCGCGCAATGGCCTTACTTGTTCATGGATATTTAGGGATGCCGACATCAAAATAATATGTCGGTTTTAGTCAATATCTTATTTTGTAATATTTTCTTTTAATGTGATGATGAATGCTGCAGAGTCAATCAGAGTTTTCAGGGAAGCTTTCAAAGGGGTCAACAAGTTGGAAAAACCTTTAAGGAAACAATACTACATTTCAGTTGTTTGAAATAATATGTGCATCATCAGTAGCCTTAATAAATCAGGTAATAAATAAATTAGAAGTCTGCATCTGCACCCAGAACCACAGTATAAAAGGTGCACGGTAAACCCTACTGTATATTGGTATAATGTCTATCCTACAGATATTAATTGATGACTTTTCAATCACTGCTGTTTTAGGAAGTCATTCAGGAATAAGTGTTACAACTTGACACCGTGCTACGGTTAGAAGAAGCTGTTGGAGTGTGCATTTGCCTTTTGATTAGAAATACTGAAATGTGTGTATGTGTTAGTGCGGTGGATTGTGGTTCTGTCTCGCGTTGGAACTAAATGACACTGCTTGAGTGGTTGTGATAACTGGTTAATGGTGACAAAGTGTCTGGATGGAGTACTGGTCCACAGCTAACCCAACACCTGGACAGAGCTGTAGACATCTGTTTGTCTCGTTGCCGTTACGGGCTCCCCCGTCTCTACAATGGCTCCATGCGACGCACGAGGTGTCATGCCCCTAAAATTTTATTTTAACCCATTGTAAGACCTGAGGCAGATTCTACAAAATGCCTTCTAAATCAGTGGTTCTCAAACTTTTTCGTGCCCCCAAGGACCCCAAAAAACCTTTGGCCATGGACCCCATCGGAAAATGAAGAGAAGATTTGTGTAAAAAAAACACTAAAAAATAGCAGATGTACAAGCTCGCAGTGCGGCACGAAAATGTGCACACAACTACAGCACACTTGGAATGTTTTACCCTGTAAATTTGACTAGCAGGAAGTTTGTCATCATCGTTATTGCTAGCTTGATTTTCGATACCCAGAACTCAGTCGAACATTCTATGTGTGTGTACGTGTGAAACACCTGAACTTCAAACAAGCGTTATACTTCTGTGGACATATTAAACTTCCTCATTTTTATGTGTAAATTTTTTGGTATGAGGCAAAACCTCTGCCTATATGCCTACACTTGTGGCAGCCATGTTGAAGGGTAGAGAGAGGGATACTGTGAAGGAAGGGCAGAGAGAGAGAGAGACAGAGAGAGAGAGAGAGTGAGAGAGAGAGAGAGAAGGGAAGAGAGACAGGCGTTGAGGGGGGTTTTTTGGGGGGGGGGGGGATCCGTTGAAGTTGAAGCCTGTTCTTTTGTGCCACGGCGGCTTCTGATCATTTACATCAAGTTGACATTCGGAGAGTTTACTCTGGGGTCTGTAATTGTATTCTTTCGCCAGTTCTGCATTGCCAACCGTGAAAATGGAATCTTATCAACCCTGACCAATTTTTAATGTACAAAATGAATTGGCAGAGGTTCAAAAAAAAAAAGAGAGAGAAAAAAAGGGGAAAAAAGGGGAGCTACAATTCAAATCAGGTGAATGATACATTCAACCCCCCCCCCCCCCCACCCAACACACACATGCCGTTTACCCCCCATCCCTTCACACCAGTGCCCCATCATGCCCTCCTCTCTCTCCCCCCCCCCCCTCCTCTGCTTTCAGCGATCATATTACAGTGGATTTATTTTCTCTTTCAGGGGATGGGCAGGCTTGAGAAGGGGTGGGGTGGGGGTGGGGTCGCAGGGCATTGCTCAGCGAAGAGTGTTTGTGTGGCCGCGTATGATTGTGTGCGTGTGTGCGTGCGTGCGCAAGAGGGGGGCGAGCAGAGGGTTGTGGAGGGGGGGGGGACCGAGGAGGAAGTGTTTCAGCGACCAAACAAAAAAGAGGTTAAACCGCGGCAGATTTACGAGCGCCTCTGAGGTGAATGATCGAATTGGATTGATGACCCCAAAACAAAGGACAAAACACCTCCATTTTGGCGGGTTCACCGCGGCTGCTCGGAGAAGTGACAGAGGTTCATATTTCATTCACCTCGGCCGGCGGTTAATGTGAGCGGCTGGCTGGACGGACCGGGGGCATTTATAGCTCAACTGACAGCGCTTGGTCTCCCATGCATTGGGTGTGAGCGGAGGGTTACGACTCAGTCGACTCAGAGTGCTGCCGGAATGCCCCACAGACCTTGGGGAATGCCCACATACCTATGCCCACAGAGAGAAGGTTTCAACCACCTGGCATCCCTGTTTTGAAGGAAGAATCAGAATCAACTTTACTGTGATGATTGCAGGTGTAAAAGAGAGGGTGAAATGATAATGTTTTGTGTGAGCTCTCAACATTGCAGTTGTAGGAAAAGAGAATAGAGAAGGAAAGGAAAGGAACACAGAAGAATAATAACAGAAAGGTACAGTCAAATCAAATATAAAAGGTCCAGTAAAAAGTATGTGCAATGGTTTGATGGCACTGCGGAAGTGGATAGGGCATGTCTTTATAGGCAGAAATGGCCAAATTTGTGAAAATAGCTGCTCTAAAACCTCACAATGCATCATATTTTGTGAACTTGTAGATCGGCTTTTTTCCGCTCTTCGTGGTACGACTAAGTAAATAGTGCTTTAACGAAGTCCGTATTGTGATTTTGTTTATTTAACACAGTATATTTGGCTTACAGACGCAGAGGATAAATGATGACAATGGATTTTGTGTGGCATCCATTAGTATGGTGGCATGGCCTATTACTTTGTTTTTGCTATTTTTTACTCTGCCTCTTTTAAATGTATTCATCCAGAGAAGACTGTTTACAAATAAGGCAAGATGAAACGGTCATGAAAATATTTTTGAAAGTTGAGGAAAAAACTGTAAACACTTTAAATTGCTTGAAATTGGGGTGAAATACAAAATAAAAAGAATATTACAAAAATCAAACCCGCAGCCAGCCTATAGTTAGGATAATTTGTGGGAGGACTGTTAGCTTGTTAGTTTTTTGGGTTAACCTTTATTTGACATTCAGTTATGTCGTTTTTAGCTATTGCTTCCAATACAATTGCTAGCTATAGCTACTTTGTCTTATGTTGTGCACTGTATTTTGCAACAGGAGCGGAAAAAATAACCCTTATGTTTCTGTAAATGCTCCTACCTCGTGTGTGGATTTTGAGTTTTCTATCATTGTGTCGTATAACCACCTGAAATAGGAGCAAAAAGGTGTTTACAATGTGCTGTGCTTCTTTACAATATCTCTTTAACCACGTAAAGGGATATTTCACTTTCAAAAAACTATTTTATTTAATTATTTTATTGTATTTTATTGTATTCTATATAAAAAATATTAAAAATAAACGAAAAAAGTTATTGAAAAAACACGGTCTCCTCGCGTATTAGAAGGACAATATCAGTCACCAGAACCAAGGACGTATAGGAAGGGGGCGTGTCTGATAAAATGAATATCAAAATATCTAAATACTGAATCAAGCAACTTAAAAACTGTCCGGGGTGCTCCCAAAAGCCTGAGTAGACGATAAAATGACCCAAAGTTTTTTTGAAAGTGATATATCCCTTTAAACGCTATATAGCTTACTTCAGTCCTCAACTTGGCTCCCCTCCTTGTTTTCCGCCTACACCTCAGTCTCTTTGCCGAAAATAGCCCACAATATCTTGCAGTTCAGCTATTTTTGCCGAATGTTCACTTCTGTTCTCAGAATGTTCACCTGTTCACATTCCCAGAATAGGGACGCCATGCAGGGTTCAGGTGGTTAGGTCGCATGGAAGGACAAGCATAGCTGGAGCACATAATGCACCCAATAGCTGCACATGGACGCTCACATATCCGGAGGCCATTTTCCCTTTGATTCCTAATTTAAAACTGTAAGAAGTACCTGAGTGGCAAACAGCACGATCGGCCTTAACCAAGAAGTTTCAAGAAATAGCAGATCTACGACCTCACAGTGTGTGTCGCGAGGCAATGTGTTTTGTAAGCTTGTATATCTGTTCTATTTGAATATGGCTTAAGTGAGACAGCACCCTGAAACCTTTTTGTTTAACCCATTCAATCCGGGAACACATCTCTGTCATTTTAGATTTCTTTGGCTATTGAAAAATAGCAGATATACAAGCTCATAGCGCGGCACCAAGTGCCGCGCTATGAGCTTGTAGATCTGCTATTTATGGAAAAAACTTTTGTGCAAATCTTTGTATATATATATATTTTTTAAGCGAACATTTGTAACTCAAATCTTTGACTCTGGGGGTCCCCGGAACAAAACATTTTAAAAATGTTTGCTTGAAAAAATATATATATTCAAGGATTTGCACACATTTTTACGATTTTTCAAAAATAGCGCTACGAGCTTGTACATCTGCTATTTTTCAATAGCCCAAAGAAATCAAAAAATGACACTGATGCGTTCCCGGTCTGAATGGGTTAACAATCATATGTAAAGCTGCAATCCAAAAAAAAGAAATTCTTCGAAAGCGAGTTATTTCCATTTGACTTTCATGCAATACCTCTTGTCAATCAGTAGTGGCCCTATCCGACCACAGGCTCTCGACCTCCTCAAACGTCATGTCCCCTCCCACTCCCTCAGGTCTGGTGATGCCAACCTCCTTGGGGTCACCAGGACCAAGTACCGCACCTGGGGGTGATAGAGCGTTTGCTTTTGCCGCCCCCAACCCTGTGGAATGCACTCCCCAATACTCTCAGAGAAGCCCCCACCCTCCAAACCTTCAAAACTGCTCTCAAAGCCCACCTCTTCAATATGGCTTTCCCAAGCTAACTCCACACCCTCCTTTCTCATCATTCCACAGTTTTTATTGATTTTATTCCTATTTTAACCTTTTCTTAGTGTTTGTGTCCTAATAAAGTTGTTATTTTGTTGTTTTTCCTCCCCCCATGTAAAGCGTCTTTGGGTACTTAGAAAAGTGCTATATAGGCTACATTTGAGATATTATTATTATTAAATGTCTCAATAGAAGAGCAGGGAGGCCACCTCCAACTGTGTTAGTTAGTTTGTATCATCATAATCTACCATACAGATTGGTTAAAGTTATGTTGTATTCCCACACCCACACCCACACACACACACACACACACACACGCACACGCACGCACGCACGCACGCACGCACACACACACACACACACACACGCCAAAAGTAACAACATAACAAAAGTTATGGATTTCAGTTTTAAGACATCGCTGACAGGAAAAGTGGAGCCCTCGTGTTTACGGTTAATAGGCGATTGAATCCTCAATGCATTCCATCAGATCATTTGCAACTGAGTCAACGTTTTGAGCATCATCTCCAATCACCCTCACAGCCATAACTTATTAACCCCCCAGAGGTAAAGACACATGGCATCACATCCTCATTCCATAGCATAATTGCATGCAGTATTATGTCCCACCAGGACGAGAAAAAAAGACAAAGAGGGTGAGGTGAAAAAGAAGGTAAAGGAAGGAGAGGAGGAGGGGGGGGCAACAAAAAAAAAACAAAGAGACCGAAACGAAAGCCATACATATGTTAAAATCGCCGCCGTAATAAAGATTAAGTAGAAGTTAATGGCATCCTCAGTCATGCTCGCGGAGGTAATCTCTCTTTTTTAAATCAAAATTAGATTTGGAGGAGAGGAACAAACAGGGGGCGAGACTTTGCCGTAATATTTTAATCAAATTGTCATGAGTGAGTGGATACAATTAGGGAGGCTGTCAGTCACGGAGGCAGGGACCCTGTTGTCGCTCAGCTGGCAAGGGGGGGCGTGCAGGCGGGCGGGGGCATTGGACAGAGAGCATGGCTGGGCATGTGGGGGGGGGGGCGATCGAGGGACTCAGGCACATTCGTCTGACCTCTTTCGTCCAAGGTACAAGGGCATAGTCCTCTGACATCTTCCGGGGGGGTCCTACATGTATGCATACATCTTTGGGCCCTCGTTGTGGCTTTGGGTGGGCCGACAAGTCATGCCAAGCAGTGTTAATGTCGTCGACTAAAACTGTGGCGAAAAATGTTGGTCGGCTATACCTTTTTTCACAAAAACTAAATAAATAATAAATATATTGACAATTTTGTCAACAAATACAAACTAGACTAAAATGTTAGGGAGGGACTAGTGGAGAAGACTAGAACTAAAAGACAAGTCATTTTATGTTTGGTTGAGCTCAGGTGCACTAACAATAGATCGACTATTTTCAGCACGCAATCAAGTGTAAAATCAGCCATTACGACGCCATCAAGTCCTGCCAAAATACATTTCTGTCGACAAAATCAACTGTAGATTTAGTCAACTAAAATCGTATGAATTTTAGTTGACTAAAACTAGACTAAAAGTTAAACTTTTCAGATGACTGAAATATCACCAAAACGAAATGAAATTATATTCGAAAGACTATGACTAAAACAAAATCTAAATTTTCTGTAAAAAATAACACTGGTGCCAAGTTTACGTGTCGGTTGTTCGCACGCGGCCATGTGCCCGCGATTGTGTGCAAGCATGTGGTTGAGCTTCATCACAGAGGAACACATGCACTGACACTGAGAGGGACAAATGTAGTGATTGAAGGACAGACGGACATGGTGGCAATGTGCAAGAAGGACAGAGCGAGGGAGAGGCAGGCGAGGGATCGAAAAGGATGAAAGAAAAGATTAAGGGCAGACGAAGACTTGATGAATTGAATACACAGGACCACAATGGAAACATTAGTGTTATCCTTTTAGCATTATTGTATATACCGTACCTCTGTACCTTGTTAATAAATTATTCAATCAATCAAATAAAAGACAAAGAGGTCAAAAAGGTGATGAATAAAAGAAGAGGACACAACTTGGTATGAAAAAAGGGGAGTGAGAGTTCGACGATTTCAGGGAAGATGTGCCAAGCAACAATACAAGCAACCAAAGGGAAAGGATGAAAACAAGTGAATGAGGCTAACGCTACAGGAGACCTGCACGTGTGCGTGCAGATACAGAGAGAAACATCACCATTACCAGATGGTTCCACCCATAATACTTGTGTTATAGCACAGGCTCCACACTTCAGACTGGGACCCTCCCCTCTTGTGGCCTACTGTATGTTTATCTCCCCCTTTTTTATCTACCATTATGCATAAGCATGAGCACTCTAAAAGCCTAAACAAGTGTGAAAACGATTGCTTGTTAGACTGGGCGGAGGCCCGGGCGGACTAGCCGCCGCGCATAAACACTAGCCCTGTTGATGTGTGAGCATTGGGCTGTCTGCTCATGGTGCGATAATCAATTTGTGACACACCTAAAGAGGACCAGGGTTGGCTTCCCTTAATTGGGCCATTAAGGGAGCAAGAGGCATTGACTAACGAGAAGGGGACTGCGTTATTATTAGCCAGACAGTACATTATTTCCCCCCTCTGCTGACTTCACTGGCTGGCTTTTCCACCCCCTCGGTTCAGGAGCAAAGACAACAAATGCCTTTTCAAGAGAGAAGATTCAGAGTTCAGACTGGGTTCAAGCCATTAGCGATTAGTTTGAAATAATCACTCTATTTGCTGACGACACTACGCTCTCCATATAGACGCGATATAAATGCACACTCAGCCGCCCCCATTCGCGAACATCACTGCCTTATTATTTGTAAAGCCTTTCCATGTTTGCACAAAGAGGCCCCCTACTACCTCTCCACCACCACCCCACCCCCTTGCTTTTCCATTCCATCCAACTTGGATATACAATAATTTGTCAGAGCCAATTCATCACTCCCACAGACATGCTAAAGAGCAAATTGACATGTTAGCACACACAGCGAGAGGACAGGTATCTTCCTCCATTTGGTACAACTAATTAAACAGAATGTATGTCAGATGGAGTGACTGATGCCAGGCATAATGACGTGCGTGTCGAAAGAAAAAAAAGTGAACTCAACCAAAACTGAAAGTGAAGCAACCGTGTGACAACGGAACGACTGTGCGGCAGGGCCGCCAGCCACTTTTTTTCCGATTAATTACGTTTCCGCCAAAAACTGTGAAATATGCCGTGATTCTGCCAATGCTCTGTATCGGGGGGGGGGACTCTTGACAGCATTTAGGTTTGTTGACAGCTTCATAAACACGTAGCTAAGAGTGGGGCAAACAACTGAGTTTGTAATCCAAAGTTGTGTTGATTCATGGCTTGCTCTTTGCAGGTTGTAACAGATATTTAGGATTTAAAATTGTAAACTGTGGTAGTTCATCAACTGCCAGTCACTGTCAGGGCTCTCACAGACATGCTGTACCGTGTATATACACCAGTGGTGGAAGAAGTACTTTTTTTCTCCACTTTTTCACAGTAAAAGTAGCAACACCACAATATAAAAATACTCAGTTACAAGCTAGTGAAAGGCTTGTATTCAAACTTCAGTAAAAGAACAAACGTGTTGGCATCTTACAGTACTCAAATTCTTCAAAACGCGTGAAACCTTTTTTGAAAATAGCAGCTATTTTTGAATAGCTGAATAGGGTATGTATATGTTTTGTAATAATAATCCAAATCTGCAAAGTAACCAGTAACTAAAGCTGTCAAATCAGTGTAGTGGAATACAAAAGTACAATATTTGCCTCTTAGATGTAGTGGAGTAAAGTAAAAGTACCTCAAAAAGTTGCAGCGCACGAGTAAGCATACACACACAGCCGTATACACAAACCCCGAAGTGTTTGTGCCGCAGGCCTTGTCTAAACATGCTTTAGGGCCTCTGTAAACAGATTTATGTCATTTTGATACATATATGTTATAGACTCGATATACTAGTGCAGGCGCGTAAAAGCATATAAACCTCACAACATGTTATCAACGCGTGTGCGTCGGCGAGGGGGGGGAAACGTTACTCCTCGGGACACCGGGGGAGAGATGGCTGCTACCCTGCATGTAGCACGTATTATTACTCCGATGATAAACACCCCGCGAGGAGAGAGCAGTAAACACCTGAGGGGTGGGCAGTAAAAGTAAATGGTACGTCCTCTGCGCTTATGGATTGGCCCATCGATCAGAAGGGAAACATAGATATTCCCTGACAAGTAATGGGGGTTCGGGCTGCTGCGGCGGCATGCATGCGGACACGGCACGGGGAAAGAGGGGGGGGTGGGGTGGGGTGGGCGCACACGCGTGACAGCGGGCGGATGGAAAGCGTCCGGGCCCTGAGACGTGCTCCATTTGAGCGCGGATTATGGGCCTATTGCATCATGGGAGGAGAGGTGTGGTGATATACAAGGCAATGCGGACAGGTTTAAATCCTCTTCCTATAGCCTGCCCCTGCCCTGCCTGCATTGTAGCCCCTCAGACGTGGGAAGGCAGTAGAGTATTATGCTCGTTCTTTCTGTGGGAAGCACCTCTGGATCATATTGTTGTTTATGGTATTCAATTGTGTCATTGGGCACTTAACCACTTAACCCTTTAAGACCGGGAACGCATTTGTGTGTCATTTTACGATTTCTTTGGCTATTCAAAAATAGTGAAAATTAGTGCAAATCTTTGAATATATATTTTTTAAAGCGAACATTTTTAACTCTGTTACAACTTCTGGGGGTCCCTGGAACAAATTTTTTTTAGATGGGGGTCCACGGTCAAATACATATAATTTTGGGGGTCCTTGACAGGAAAAAGGTTTAGGATTTAGAAGACATGTGTAGAATTCCCAGAAGCAAAGATTAGAGTTAAAATGTTTGCTTTAAAAAAATATATATTCAAAGATCCACAATTATCCACGACTTTTCAAAAAGGTCTGAGCAGATCTACACGCTCAAAGCGCTATGAGCTTGTAGATCTGATATTTTTGAATAGCCCAAAGCAATCTAAAAACGACAGAGATGCGTTCCCGGTTTGAATTGGTTAAACCACCTATAACGCCTTATACTTAGGTAACCTGGACATGAGTTGCCTCTGTGCGTGGTCCTCTCTTTTTTTCCCCCTCTACTACACCATAGCCTTTTTCCCTCTACACCATAGCCGATCTATAAGCTCACAATGTTGTGAGCATACAGTATCTAGATCGGCTAATTTCGGCAAATGTTCCCGCAGAACGGAGATGTTAGGGTTCAAGTGGTTAAAGATATCACTTTGCAATTATAACACAGCTCACTTCATTATGTATGTTCATTGTCCAGTCTGGTCGCCAGAGAAAAAGCGGACTGCCAAACACAGTTACTTTGAATGTTGACGTGTCTGAATAAAACTAAATAACGTTTCATTTCAACATTTCTTGATGCAGATGTTTTTTTTACTCCATCCGGTGCAGTTCAAGCGCCTGCCTTGTTTGCATTAACCAGTGGTTATAAAGTAACTAAGTACATTTACTCAAGTACTGTACTTAAGTACAATTTCGAGGTACTTTTACTTTACTGGAGTATTTCCAATTGTCTATACTTTTGCTTTTACCTCCACTACATCTCAGAGGCAAATATTGTACTTTTACTCCACTACAATTATTTGAAAACTTTAGTAACTAGTTACTTTTCAGATATAAATTATGATATTATAAAACGTACATTAACCACTTTAGTCCTATTTTATACATAGGCTATTTGAAAATAGCATTATCTACAAGCTCACAACGTGTCGCATCGCGACACGTTGTGAGCCTGTAGATCTGCTATTTTCAAACATTTTAGTACTTTTACTTTGTGTACCTCAAGTACATTTTGATACCAATACTGTGTACTTTTACTCATGTACATTTTGAATTCCGGACTTTTACTTGTAACG
The DNA here is from genome assembly GCF_963280865.1 of Gymnoscopelus braueri. NCBI lineage: Eukaryota > Metazoa > Chordata > Actinopteri > Myctophiformes > Myctophidae > Gymnoscopelus > Gymnoscopelus braueri. The sequence goes on along the minus strand of NC_137621.1, from coordinate 45,226,506 downwards.
GAGTATTTCTAAATTGCAGTATTGACACTTTTACTTAAGTAAAACAATTGAGTACTTTTCCCACCACTGGTATTAACGACATCCAACGTTTGGTTGAGGCGACATGGTCCACGCTCAGAAACGCTCAAGATTCAGCGTACATCCGTGCTTTGCAGAACCGTAAAATGCCAACATTTCCCTCCGTCAGCATTGTCACCCGTTCTGCTATAAGGAGGACCTTTCCCTTGCTTGTTCTCTTTATTTCTCCCTCAGCCCCTTGTCCGTGGCTGTCTCTTGAAGAACCAGCGTTCCGTGATGAATGTGTATCTTACACGTGGCAAATAACCACATGTAACTGTACATCATTGGTTCTCAAAGTGGGGTCCGGGGACCCCCAGGGGTCCTTGGGGAGGTACCAGAGGGTCCCCAGCAAAATGTGTTAATATAGCGTCACAATAATTTTAACAACTTTAACCTTTTATATTTTGGCTATTCAAAAATAGCAGATATATATATAGATCAGCTTTTTTTTTATCGTGAAATTTGTGCAAACCTTTTGAATATATGTTTTTAAAGCGAACATTTGTAACTCAAATCTTTGCTTCTGGGGGTCCCTGGAGCAAAATATTTGAGATGGGGATCCGCGGCCAAATACGAATCATTTTGGGGGTCCTTAGCACGAAAAAGTTTGAGAACCACCGCTGTACATTTTTTACACGAGACAGTAGAGATCAGTCAACCTTTGGCCCCATTCTTGACTGGACTGTTGATTAACTGTCAGTGCAGCTGTGTAACGGCAGGCCGACATATGATACCCAAACTATAGTCGCTCACACGGTGCATCCTCCACCGAAAAAAAACCCCGGGGGGGGAAGATGGGGCTCCTGATCATGAAGTCCACCCCCTGTTCCACGCTGGCATTTGTACATTATGCACAGCGTTATCAATAATCATCAACAGACTAAAGTCTCTCTTTATTAATGTGTTGTGCCTGAGGGCCGAGGTGTGTGCGCGGGCGTGTGTGTGCGGTGTGCGTGTGCGTGTGCGTGTGTGTGTGTGTGTGTGTGTGTGTGTGCACGTGCGTGTGTGTGTGTGGGGCAGCCTGAGCGAGGGCCCTGTTCATGCCAATGTGATTTCTAGTCATTTGTCTGCATCAGGCTGGAGATTGAGCTCCAGCCAAGCTCTAACACTTAATCAGCGGGTTAATGCCAGGCTCGCAGGGGAGAGGGGTGTGTGTGTGTGTGTGTGGGGGGGGGGGGGGGGGGGGGGTACGAGGGGGTGTGTTTTGGCCATATTGAGATTTCAGCCCATTTACAAAGTGTGCATAGGAAATTACCTTGCGCCCTGCACGTGTCGTCCCCCGCAACCCCACCACCACCACCTAGCCCCACCCACTCCCACCCCACGCTGCCCTCACCATGCTGTTAAAGCCAGCAGGGCACGATGGGGGAAGCAGGAGGGAGGGGAGGGGAGGGGGAATAAGGGATGCCATTATGTCCAGAAGAATTATGCCACTCTGCATTGCCCTCTCTCTCTCTCTCTCTCTCTCTCCCCCCTCCACATGTCCTCATTCCTCCCTCCTCTCACCTCCAATCTTTATCTACCTGTCCTCTCATTCTCGCCTTCCCTCATTCTCACCACTCCGCCACAATCCCCCCCTCCCCTCTCTCTCTCTCTCTCTCTCTCTCTCTCTCTCTCTCTCTCTCTCTCTCTCTCTCTCTCTCTCTCTGTCTCTCTCATTCATTCTCTCTCCCTCCGTTGTCCTCTTCTCCATCCCCTCTCCCCCCTCCCCATTCTCCGTCTCACTCCTCTATTCTGTGGGAACATGGCGTCCCAGCGCCCCTGTGAAATATAACTGCCGGTGTCTGAGGGATACGTGTGTGTGTGTGTGTGTGTGTGTGTGTGTGCGTGCGTGCGCACACGCGTGTGTGTGTCTGTGAGTGTGTACGTGCGTTTACGTGTGTGTGTGTGTGTGTGTGTGTGTGTGTGTGTGTGTGTGTGTGTGTGTGTGTGTGTGTGTGTGTGTGTGTGTGTGTGTGTGTGTGTGTGTGTGTGTGTGTCCGTACGTGTGTGCGCGTGCGTGCGCGTGCGTGCACGTGCGCGCGCGGCGCCTGCCTGCTCGTGCTCTGGCAATATGCTCTCACTCAATCAGATTTGCATAAGTAACCTCTCAGCAGGCCTGCTCCACTGGCCAGGTGCGAGGCTCTATTTGCATATAGAACTGTGAGAGGGCTCCCCAGAGTCACTTTAGACTCCAGTGACTGCTGAGTGAGCTTACGGGCCGCGGCGCCCCACATGAAATTTGAATTAAAAACCCCTGCGCCTGCCCGACTTCCTCCTATCCCTCCCTCTCTCTCTCTCTCTCTCTCTCTCTCTCTCTCTCTCTCTCTCTCTCTCTCTCTCTCTCTCTCTACCTCACTCCCCCATCCTACCTTATTTTTTTATTTCCGTCTTGTTGTGTTGAGGAATTGTGTGTGTTGGCGCGAGTGTACTAGATCATGTGTGTGGTGTTTTGGTGTTGGGATGAAAGTCGAGATGGATGGATGGATGGATGGATGGATGGATGGATGGATGTGAGAAGTGAAACCTAACCAAACGGACCATTTGGTTACATTTGTACATCTTACAGTTACAAATGGCTTAAATTAAGACAGGATTTCATCTTAACCGGCTGTTAATCTAAAGTTCTCTCGTCTCTTGATTCTTGACGTTGTAGCGCTCGAAGGTGCTGCGTCGAGCTACGCACGGCGGAAAGCGGAAGTGGCCTATTTCAGGTGGGTTCCCAAGATACACAGCGGTGTCAGTAGCCTACCGCACGATGAAATGTTACTTCAGCTCCGATGTAAAAAAAAAAAACTCTTTCAATTGCTTCCAACAGCAGACTAAGATACCACAGTGATGTCATGTTTTTAAATGTTTTAAATAACAATTGGGATTACAAAAAAAAAAAATCTTAACGGATCACCAGAGACATCAATTGCGCCAGCGCCAGATCTTAACACTCATCCTCCCTTCCTGCCCCCTCCTCCCCCCCTTTTTCGGATGTAAATTCGAGCATGTAGATATTGAAATGTATGCCCTGCTCCTTTCCACCAGCTATGACAGCGTCATAAGAAATTGGCTCGCCGGATCTCGGCTGTGTCCCATTTCGGGCGGATAAAACTTGTAAAACAATTCATTTTAATAAGCCTCGAGAACCTCACAGTTTGCCTCGGACTGACAGAGAATGCATAATTCCTTCTCCCCCCACGGCTCTGAGCTTGACCTTGACTTAAGGGCGTCCTTAACTAAGGGCTATTTGGTGCAAGAACCACTGGCTATACTCTATGTCATTTGTACTTTCTTATATGTTAATGCATCCAGGAATTTATTCTAAGACCTCAGGAACAAAAAAAAAAGAAAGGGGGGGGGGGATGTCACCAGGGAATACCGATGGCTGAGCAATATCCTTTTTCCATGAATAGAGGAAATTGTTCGCTGACCGTTTGAGGGCTAGCCCATTTGAATATGTCTGTATGTCCCTGTCTCCAGCCTAATCAAAACAGATTGAGTCGCGGCCAAGACACAACAAGGGCGGGTTCAATAATATGTAATGCATTTGTTCCGGTCCTCTTGATAGAAACACACATACGACCCACTATACGCTTGCCAACGAGCCCGCGTCCAAATTGTAGAGTTCTTTTTTTTTTTAAAGAAGGAAACATGTGCGATGTGGGAATGTTGCATAATTGAGGCTGGCAGCTGAAATGAATACACAAAAGGAAAGCAAGCGATGCCCCCCAACAAGCGCTGTGTGGTCTCGCACACGCTCTTTGGTGAATCATTTTCATCTGCTTTCACAAGTGATTCAGCGTTATGTTCACGTCTTCATTGTGCCGACCTTCTCCTTCCTCTACTTCAGTGGTTCTCAAAGTGGGGTCCGGGGACCCCTCAGGGGTCCTTGAAGGGGTTCCAGGGGGTCCCCAGCTAGATTAGTTAACATAGCAACAAAATCAGTTCAACCACTTTAACCCTATGTTAGACTTCGGATACTCACAAAATATTATTTTTTTGACACAAATTATGCTCTTCTGGGGGTCCCTGGCATAACATCTTTTCACATGGGGGGGGGGGGGGTCCGTGGCTTTATACATGTCAATTTGGAGGTCCTTCACATAAACATGTTTGAGAACCACGTACTGCTCTACTTGAGCTCATCTCAATTTCACAGTGTGTGCCGTCCCGCCCTGCAAAGTTCATTCGTTTCATATACTCGCCACTGCGGGTCACACACCCCCATAGCGCAGGCACATGAAAGGACACTTGTAATATACAGAGAGGGCAGTGTTAGGGGCCAGGCAAAAAATATAATAACATAAAAAAGGGGTTAGCGCAAATAGGAGGCGAGCAGGAGCGCAAGGTCTTCATCTCTCATGTATAGAAATTGGAAACGTCTCTGGCCGCGGCCCGGGGTTTGCTTATCTCCCGGGCCCAGATAGCATCACAAAACAGGCCTGTAATGGCCACATGCTCCATTTGATAATCCAAATCCCCCCCATGCATACACATACATACACACGCACACACACACACACACACACACACACACACACACACACACACACACACACACACACACACACACACACACACACGCACACGCACATGCGCAAGCACAACCCGCCCGTCCATCCGGAGATACGAGGGCTCCCAGTCGCGGGGGGCTTAAGAGGAGAAGCCAGGGGAGCATTACCGATACAAAAGAAATGCATTTGGGTTCCTCTGCTGCTCCGGCGGACTGGGTTAACATAATAGCTTCCCCTCTGCGGCCCCTTTGCCTTGTTTTTGATTGATACTTTTCAATTACAGTCCACTCCCGTCCGAGCCCCCCTCGGCCTGCCAAACAACCCCCCACCACCCCCCCAATCTCACTCCACCTCGCCCTCTCTCCCCACTGCCCCCCGCCCCCCGCCCCCCCCCCGAAAAAACATTCAAAATGCTATTTTTTTCTCCCCCTGCCGTGTGATAACTTCAAACATTTAGGGGGTACAAGAGCGCCCGGTAACCCTGTTTAGCCGCCGCAGTAAATTGGTTCCATGTTGAACATAATGGCACTGACAGGCTTTTGCTAGGGAAATCAGTCCGGCAAAGGGACATGCCAACGATAAGGCATCCAGCTTTGAAATTCTATTTCTTCGTATCAGAATTAAATCTTGGACTTTATATTTCTCTTTGCCCGGGCGCCAGGCTTCTCTCTCGCCGGTCGCTTCCCAGGCCTGTACTATTTGATCACAGGGTGACAACTAATACTTACCCCCGAGATCCTTTGCTCTCTCTCCATTTTCTGGGACTTTGGATGGACCTTTTTTTTTTCTTCTTCTTCTTTTGCCTTGTTATTTTTCAAGGTTTTTCTTTCCATCTCTCCACTCCACCAACCCCCCCCCCCCCCCCTCTCCCCCCTTTCCATATTGGTTGTCAAAATCTCAGATGATTTGTCCATTCCCTGGATGTAATGCGTCAGGATGTTATTCTGTACTTCTGCAAGCATTGTGAGATACCGAGTCCGTGGCAGAGCCCAGGCAAGCCTTTTTTTTTTCTTTTTTGCACGGCGGGGGAAAGAAATGCACATTGGAAAGGTAATCTGGCGTATACAGTCGAACACAAACGAATAGCGATTCTATGAATCTTGAGATTCTGCATCTGTGTGATGAGTATGAGAGAGAGAGAGAGAGAGAGAGAGAGAGAGAGAGAGAGAGAGAGAGAGAGAGAGAGAGAAGGACGGCTGCAACATAACAAATCTAAATGAGTGTAAGTCACGCACAGAACGACACTGCATGCAGTCTGTCCGCCCCCCCCCCACCCCTTCCTCCCCTACGGTAACCTTTCGTGACTGCATCGGCTGCACATGCATATCGTTGCTGTCTGGCAGAAACCTTGTATCTCCATATTTCAACTTTTCTTTTCTGTGTATTATAATGCTCATCATACATAGAGTGCAACACAAACGTAGCAAAAATAATTACCGATCTACAATCTCACGTAGCTTTTAGATCGGCTCTTTTCGCCGTTCCTGAGGCATTTTGAACGTGAAGGTGAAAGCGGTTAAGCGTGACTGCCGGGGTTTCATAAATATTGAACCAATGAAAAGTATTGACGAGAGCTTGCGACTATAACGTATGATGACGTCTCTGTCGGCTGGAAACCTCGCATGTCCAAAACTGTTACTTTTCAGGATTCGAATTCAAAAGCGTCAAAAGATCTACCAGCTCAAAAGGCACCGCTTCGCGGTCGCGTTTCGAGTTTTGCGGACCTGCTTTCTTTCGATGCTTTTGTGTGTATCGCTGTGGTATGATCAAGTAAGGGGCGAAAATAAGGAGATAAGAGGAACTATATAAGGGGTCTTCGTCGTTTTCAGGCCAAGGACCCCCTAGCTGAGAGAGAGATGAAGCAGGGACCCCCTACTCTATATTGTATAAAATTGCATTTCAGATTACACTTTTTTTTTGTTTACTTTGTCTGCTCTTTTTTTCCCCTCTATACCTCTTTGCCAAAAATAGCCGATCCACAAGGTCTCAACGCCTCGCAGCGCGAGGCGTTGCTTGTAGATCGGCTATTTTTGGCTAATGTTCCCCTCAGAAAAGGAATTGGAAAAGGAAGTGGTTAATGTAAAAAAACGAAATCCTATCACACAACATTTGGCGGACCCCCTATAGTAGCTCTGAGGAGCCCCCTAAACTATATAATAACTACACTGGATCCATTTGAACACAGGTAGGTTTCTTTTCGCCCCACCCGGTTCCCCAATACATACAAGGTTTCCGCCCGACAACGGCGATATGAGTCCCCGCCGCTCAGCGTCAATCTCTGGGTAAACATATTCCTGAGCAGCGGCAGGCGCTGTAATCATTAGAAGGGGAGGGAATGCTTTTTTCCCGCAAGCTATCGGGGGCCGATCTAGATATCCGCGCAGGCACACCGATGACAGCAGCGAGGGCCCCGCAGATAATTAATCTATTTAGCTGAGGGGGTGGAATGCCACCCGCCACCAGGTCAGATAAGTTTGTGGATTTACACATTTTAAAGTCATCCAGATTCCCTCAATGGCACCAAACTGTGCGATATTCTAATGCCATTAATTACTATTTCCGATTGGATGGTCTCGGCTGTGTCTGGACCAGCTGTTTCATCAGGCGAGGTTGCGTGGTTGCGTGCGTGCGCGTGTTTGTGTGTGTGCGTGTGTGTGTGTTTGTGCGTGTGTGCGCGTGTGTGTGTGCGTGTGTGTATGTGTGTGTGTGTGTGTGTGCGTGTGTGTGTGTGCGTGTGCGTGTGTGCGTGTGTGTGTGTTTGTGTGTGTATGTATCAGTAGGTGTGTGTGAACAAACACCCAGTCTCTCTGTGTGTGTGTGTGTGTGTGTGTGTGTGTGTGTGTGTGTGTGTGTGTGTGTGTGTGTGTGTGTGTGTGTGTGTGTGTGTGCGTGTATGCGTGTGTGTGTGTGTGTGTGTGTGTGTGTGTGTTTAGATGGAACGCCCACTCTCAGTGCCCCCCACATTCATCCTTTCGTCACGGGGTGACATTCTAAAAGACTCCTGCTGTAATTCAGCCCACCATTGGTGAGAGAGAGAGTGTGTGTGTGTGTGTGTGTGTGTGTGTGTGTGTGTGTGTGTGTGTGTGTGTGTGTGTGTGTGTGTGTGTGTGTGTGTGTGTGTGTGTGTGTGTGTGTGTGTGTGTGTGTGTGTGTGTGTGTGTGCGCGCGCGTGTTTGTTTGAGTGTGCGTGTGTGTGTGTGTGTGCGTGTGTGCGCACATGTGTGAGGAAACGAAAGTCAACTTGTTTTATTTTGTTCTTTCTGTGTCAATGCTTTTGGCGCGAGAGCAAGATTGCAGGAAAGTGTTTGTCTTGCGTTATCGACAACCGTCCTTTTTCCTGAAATTGCGGTCCTACCCTGTTCAACCAGGATGTGTTCCGTCTTTTTTGTGAGCTTGTAGATTGGTTTCTGCCCCGACAGTAACGACATAGTAGTATGCATTGATTTGTCCGTACACATTATTGTATTCGAATTATTTTAGGGTCAAGTAGAACATTGTTGTGCATGGCTCACATCTGATCAATATAAAGTAGCCTATATTATTTTGTTTAGATTTAAGAGCCATTATGTTTCTGTTAGGTTGTTCGTTCTTGACTAGTACAAAATGTGTAATGCAGAAAGACAATATACCGTTTGTAGGCTATAAAATACTATTGAATATACGTAGAAAACATCAGGTGTTACTATGCACTTAGCATGTATGTACTTGCAGGTATGTACTCGCACGTATGTACTACCATGTATGTACTAGCAGGTATGTACCTGCAGGTATGTACTCGCACGTATGTACTACCATGTATGTACTAGCAGGTATGTACCTGCAGGTATGTACTCGCAGTAATGTACTACCATGCATATGGCGGCAGTTGTTCAGGAGGTAGAGTCACCGCTTGGGAACCGGAAGGTTCCCTGTTCGATCCCAGGCTCCCCCAGAGTTAGTGTTGAAGTGTCCTTGAGCTGAACCCCTAATTGCTCCCGATGAGCAGGTTGGTGCCTTGCATGGTTTCCTCCGCCATTGGTGTGTGAATGTGTGTGTGAATGGGTGTGAATGTAATGCACAATCATTGTATAGCGCCTTGGATAAAGTCGCTATACAAATCACCATTTAGCATTTATGTATGTACTACCTTGTATGTACTACCTTGTATGTACTACCTTGTATGTACTACCTTGTATGTACTACCATGTATGTACTACCATGTATGTACTAGCATGTATGTAGCAGGTATGTACTAGCATGTATGTACTAGCAGGTATGTAATAGCAGGTATGTACTAGCAGGTATGTACTAGCAGGTATGTACTAGCAGGTATGTACTAGCAGGTATGTACTAGCAGGTATGTACTAGCAGGTATGTACTAGCAGGTATGTACTAGCAGGTATGTACTAGCAGGTATGTACTAGCAGGTATGTACTAACAGGTATGTGGGCCGTTACCTGTAGATGTCAGTGGGACATCAGCATCTCCAGCCCCTGTGGCCCGGGATTACACATTCCAGGCATGCGTGAGGAATAAGGGAGGAGAGAGAGAGAGAGACACAGAGACAGAGAGAGAGAGACAGACAGAGAGAGAGAGACAGAGAGAGAGAGAGAGAGAGAGAGAGAGAGAGAGAGAGAGAGAGAGAGAGAGAGAGAGAGAGAGAGAGAGAGAGAGGAGTGAAGGCAGGGGAGAGGAGGGGAGGGGAGGTGCTCCTGGGTTCCCAGCTCTGACATTGTGAGTGTCAGACTCCGATCACTTTAATCAGAGCTAGGATATGCATGATAAAACGGATAAGGGACTTTAATCAAAAAAATTCGCTGGTCTGGAAACGTGACACACTCCGACAAGCACGCCTCATCCCCGCCGCAGCGACACCCCCCCTCGTCCCCTCGTCCCCCTCCCCACCCCCCCGAAACCCACCCCGTCCGTGTCACCGCCGGAGCCCCGGTCTTGGGGCTCCATCATGAATATGCATGGAGGCCGGGGCAGGAGCGAGGTGCCACATTAAAATGGACCATTGTTTGTTCAGCTGCACGGCCTGCAAGAAATACCGCATAGGTCCAAACACACTCCGTCCTCCTCTCTCCGTATATACACCGAAACCCCAACTCTCTCACACACACACACACACACACACGCACACGCACACGCACACGCACACACGCACAGGCACAGGCACAGGCACACGCACACGCACACGCACACGCACACCTAATATATGATGGGTGGACCCATAAGACTTGAATATGAAGATATTTGCATATATGGCCCGCATGCATACTGTAGTTGGTATATACGCGCACGCCAGCACGCGCACACACACACACACACACACACACACACACACACACACACACACACTATCTAAACATGGGCTTCTCTCTCTCTCTCTCTCTCTATCTGTATCTCTCGCTCTCGCACACACACACACACACACACACACACATACACACACACACACACACGCGCACACGCACGCATGCACGCTGCAGACCGGCGTCCATTTCCACCAGGATTGATGCGTCCCGTACATTCCTCCACACGTTCACCATGCTGTACCAGTGGTTAATGGCATTCATGTTTGGCAGTCATGTAAGTAGGCGCCTCTACTGTATGCTCTGCTGCTGTTTAATGATATGTTACACGTGTTCCAGCTAAGTGACAAGCGGATGCCTGCCGCCGACATGAAATATAAATGGCTGCACAGCGGGGGGGGGGGGGGGGGGGGTTCTTGGACAATTCAATGAGCGCCTCATTTGGTCGAGAGCGCTCTCTGACGACACGTGAATCCCCGGTTCGGTATGCCGTTAGTTGTATGACGGTAATCGCGTTGGTTCTCGAACTTTTTCATGTCAAGGTCCCCGAAATGTATTTGGCCGCGGACCGCCCATCTAAAATTGCCTCTATGTCTGCTATTTTTCAATAGCCAACATATAAAATATGGGTAAAGTGGTTAAAATGATTGTGATGCTGTATTAACACATTTTGCTGGGGACCCCCCCAAGGACCAGCTTGGTATAGATTACACCGTCACACGGCAGAGTGATATAGGAGATAACTAATTTAAAACTCTTAACTGCATGACAGCGGATTTTAGAGCTTCAATTTGTATGAGGTTATTCGTTTCATTGTTATCGGAGAAATAATTATAATAGAATCAGAATCATCTCCATTGTCACGTCACAGGAGTGAAATTTGTTTTTTTGGAGCACACTCGATCATCTGTAGTTTTCAGGAAAAAAGGGGTACGCAGGCGATATGAAACGGGTCAAAAGATACATATACTGTAGCATGAATCGTTACAGGTACTGTATGTAAATGGCGCTAAACCTAAGGTCAGGTATGTACCTCAGGTTAGACATAAAGTGCAGGTTGACCCATTAAGACCTGAGGCCGATTCTACAAAATGTCTTCTAAATCCCAACAGTATTCTGAAAAAAAAAAAGAAGTATGTTTCTATATCAGTGGTGCTAAAACTTTTTCATGTCAAGGACCCCCAAAATGAGTTACAAATGTTCGCTTAAAAAATATATATATTCAAAGATTTGCACACATTTTCATGATTTTCCAAAAATAGCAGATCTACAAGCTCGTAGCACGGCACTCGGTGCCGCGCTACGAGCTTGTATATCTGCTATTTTTGAATAGCCAAAGTGTAAAATAATGCTTTTTAGCTCAAATCAAAAAGTGACACAGATGCGTCCCAGGTCTCAATGGGTTAAACCTAAGGTCAGGTATGTACCTCAGGTTAGACATAAAGTGCAGGTTAAGGTGCAGTACATGAGTTACAGTGCCTCAATAAGTCACATGACAACAACAACAGTCAATGAAACAGTCAATTCAAACCTGTGAAGTTCATAACACATTGAAGAATCAATACAAGCATAAAACTGTGTTTGAAAGAGAGGGGACGGGGGGGAACACGTGCCATGAATGCACGTCGACTGAAGTATTTCCAATTTTCAGTACTTTTACTTCTACTCCACTACATCTCAGAGGCAAATATTGTACTTTTACTCCACTTCAATGAATTTGAACATTTTAGTTACTAAGTTACTTGGTAGATTTGGATTATTATTACAAAACCACTTCAGACCTATATACATACTTTGAAAAAAAAAAAGCTGATCTACAAGCAAAGCGACACATTGTGAGCTTGTAGTTCTGCTGTTTTCAAAGGATTTTAATACATTTTATATATTTGCTAACTTGTGAAATAAGACCTTCTGCATAATACTTTTGGTACTTTAAGTTTATTTTGATGCCAATACTTTTGTACTTTTACTCAAGTACATTTTGAATACCGAACCTGTGCTTGTAACAGACTATTTCTACAATCGGGTATTGCTACTTTTACCTTTAAGTAAAACATTTGAGTACTTCTTCCGTCACTGCAGACGCGCACGCTCCCTCACACGCGGCAATAATACGCGCGCCACTGCGTGTGAGGTAGATTGACTGCCATAGGATTCATTGTAATTTAATGAGCGCCTGGCTCCCCTGACTCCATCAAGGGACCGCTCCGGAGACGTAATCTGGGATTGCTTTGAGGAAATAACTCACTCAATTCCTTTCTTTTCTTTTGCCCCCCCCCCTCGCACCCCCTTCTTTTCAAAGAGATGACCATTCTTTCTGTAAAGACTGCATGCTTTGTGCAGAACTACCGAGCATGTCAACGATAGACAGGATATTATCACGGGGGCCGCATCCCCCCTCCATAATAATCAGATTAATAACAGCTCACAAAGACAGAGAATAAATAGCCTATATATGATCTCATATATTTGCGACATGGCCCCACCAAACCTGCCTGGAATATGATGTTTGTCTAAATTATATTTGATGTGAAAATGCAATTTCAATGATACTGTGAGTTTGAAATGTGGACCATGTTGACTGAAATGTTAATAATAACACCGTCATTATTTCGTTGGCACTGTTTTGGGTTCAGGTCAGACACTGTTTATGTTTAACCAATCTATGGTAGAGTATGTTAATACAATATAACTAGCACATCCGTAGTGGTTGGAGGTGGTCTCCCTATAAGTGGTGTAAAGTAACTAAGTACATGTACTTAGTACTCAAGTACTGTACTTAAGTACACTTTTGAGGTATTTTTACTTTACTGGCGTATTTCCAGTTTTCAGTGCTTTTACCTCTACTCCACTACATCTCAGAGGCAAATATTGTGCTTTTACTCCACTACAATTATTTGAAAACTTTAGTTACTCGTTACTTTGCAGATATAAACTATTACATTATAAACATACATTAACCACTTTAGCCCTATTTTATACCTAGGCTATTTGAAAATAGCAGAGTAAAACATTTGAGTACTTTTCCCACCACTGCTCCCCATACACTTCCACTGAAACATTTAGACCCTGGTGTTGGATAGGACACCTACTGTAGTACTGCCTGAAGCCAATAAGTGCAGTATCTATCCGCCCTGTACAAGCAGGAAGTGCCTCTCGACTGAGCGGTAGATGTTTGGTCTCTCATGTAGGGTACCAGGATTCGAATCCCGGGCAGAACATTAAAAAATGTACGGATTGCAGCTTCAAGGTTATAGTGAGGGTTTGAGTTAGGGTCAAGGTTAGTCTAACAACTGCTGGTTTCAGTCACATTATCAGTGGTCAGCACTACTTTACTCGAGTATTTCCAGTTTTCAGTACTTTTACTTCTACTCCACTACATCTCAGTGGCAAATATTGTACTTTTACGCCACTACAATTATTTGAAAACTTCAGTTACTAGTTACTTTGCAGATATAAACTATTATATTATGAAACATACATTAACCCTTTTAGCCCTATTTTATACATAGGCTATTTGAAAACAGCCGATCTACAAGGTCACAACGCGTCGCGATGCGACGCGTTGTGAGCTTGTAGATCTGCTATTTTCAGACATTTTAGTAGCCTACTTTTACTTTTGGTACTTTAAACATAATTTTGAAGCCAATACTTTTGTACTTTTGCTAAAGTAACATTTTGAACACAGGCATTTTACTTGTAACAGAGTTTCTGCATATTGGTATTGCTACTTTTACTTAAAGGTAGGGTAAGTGATATTTTTTGTTTTGTTAAAAAGGTTAAAGTACTATATTCTGATAGTAATCATTGCTACAGAGCGTTTGTTCGGTCGGGACTCGCCATTATAGTACATTTTCAGGTAGGTGACAACATGTAAGCCAATCAGGAGAGAGCAGGGAAAATGCATTTTCTGTTTAATAAAGAGCTGGAGAGACATGGGAGACTCCTTTTACTGAACAAACACTCAATTGTATGTGCGTTTGTTGACGTTCATTTAGGCCTCTTAGCTAAAAAAAAAGAGGGACACACTGAACAATTTGCACACCTCTCTGTTTATGAACTGCACCATGTGTGTTTTGTACGTGAGCACTCAAGACATCGGGCTTGTGCGTGTGTATGCCTGTGTGTGTGTGTGTGTGTGTGTGAGTGTGGGTGTTTGGCGTGTCTTTGTCTTTGTGCGCCATCAACCCCATGCCACCGCGTGTCGCGCGGCTTGACACCAGATGGCCCCCAGAACGAGCCTCTCCTCTCCGCGGTCTCCTCTGGACCAAGGACAGATGCCGAGTGACATGGCTTCGGACCCCTCAGCTCACTCCTTCACACATCAAAGCTAATGAAGTGTGCTCAAGTGCCACGGCAAGGCGAGTAATAGAGAGGGATTGAAAAGAAAAAAACAACAACAACAACAACACCACTACATCACAGAGTAATTGCTTCCTGCACTATGCTAATTAACCCATTCAGACCGGGAACGCATCTGTGTGTCATTTTTTTTTATTTCTTTGGGCTATTAAAAAATAGCAGATCTACAAGCTCATGGCGCGGCACTGCCGCGCCATGAGCTTGTAGATCTGCTATTTTTCTAGAAAAATCTTGAAATTTTGCACAAATATTTGAATATATATATATATATATACATGTATCTTCTTTTTTTTTAAGCGAACATTTTTAACTCAAATCTTTGCTTCTGGGGGATTCTACATAATCTCTTCTAAATCCGTATATTGCTATCCGTCAGTGGTTCTCAAACTTTTTCATGTCAAGGACCCCCAAAATTATATGTATTTGGTTGCGGAACCCCATCTGAAAAGATTGTTTTCCAGGCACCCCCAGAAGCAAAGATTTGAGTTAAAAATGTATATATATATTCAAAGATTTGCACACATTTTCACGACTTTTATTTCCAAAAGTAGCAGATCGGCAAGCTCATATGAGCTTGTATATCTGCTATTTTTGAATAGCCAAAGAAATTGAAAAATGACACAGATGCGTTCCCGGTCTTAAAGGGTTAATTAGCCCATACATGCGTTTCCGAGCGGGTCATACATGCCGAGCCAGATGGTCTAAAAAGAAAACATGTATGTGCGTGGAGCGCTATCACGGAGCGAATAAATAGGACATAGCAGGCGTAGCCACCGACATTAGCATAATATATTGGTTGGAGCGTTGCAGATAATAAAGACAATTAACTAGTGCGATGGCGGGGGACACTTTCCGAGAGCATGTGGCTGTATACGTGACGTACCGCAGACTTTACGCTTCTAACACTGATGGTCTGGTACTGGCCCTAATGATGCTAACGTCATACTGTACATCTGTGTGTGAGTGTGTGTGTGTGTGTGTGTGTGAGAGTGTGAGTGTGAGTGTGAGTGTGTGTGTGTGTGTGTGTGTGTGTGTGTGTGTGTGTGTGTGTGTAGGTGTATGTGGATGCGCGAGTGTGTGTGTAAGTGAAACGGTGTATCTGCGTGCAAGCACCTGTGCGGTTTCACAGTTCACTCGAGCGTGACGCGCGCCTTCGTCATTTTGTCTGGCGCCATTTACAAAGTGGCGTTTTCGCGCGTTCTCCTCCGCCTATCACCGCGGCTCACTTGATGCGCCAATTAACCCATTAAGACCAGGAACGCAGATCTGTGTGTCGTTTTTTAGATTTCTTTGGGCTATTCAAAAATAGCAGATCTACAAGCTCATAGGTGCCGCGCTATGAGCTTGTAGATCTGCTTTTTTTTTTAATCTTGAAAATGTGTGCAAATCTTTGAATATATATATTTTTCACAGCGAACATTTTTAACTCAAATATTTGCTTCTGGGGGATTCTACAAATGTCTTCTAAATCTTATTTACATTTTTTAGTTTTACTTATGTTGCTATATTATCAGTGGTTCTCAAACTTTTCATGTCAAGGACCCCCAAAATTATATGCATTTGGCCGCAGACCCCCATCTCAAAATATATTGTTCCAGGGTCCCCCCAGAAGCAAAGATTTCAGTTACAAATGTTCGCTTTAAAATAATATGTATTGAAAGATTTGCACACATTTTCAAGATTTTTCAAAAGTAGCCACAGGAATCTTAAAGTGACACAGATGCGCTGCCGGTCTTAACGGGTTAAAACGAGAGACGCCATTTAGCTGGATGATTCCGGGGGTGGGGGCCCGGGATGATGGTGGTGGTGGGGGGGGGGGACGGGGGTGGGGGGAGGTACAATGCGTCGGGCCTCGAGGGCTCTCGTTGGGCTGTTTTTTTTTTCCTCTTCACTTTAGCAGTCTCCTGTCCTGTAGTTAACGGACTCACCTTCCAGAACAAATCCTTTTCAATTGTGCGGATGATCATCGGCAGGGGCAGGGAGCTTGTTAACCTAATGATTAAGTTAAACCAGCCCTTTAAAGAATATGTGGACGCGCTTCAGCTGAGCAGAACCGCATAATGGTTTAGAAATGAGAAGAGAGAGTGTGCGGGATCTGGAGCGGGTGGGGGGCGGAGGCGGGGGGGGGGGAGGGTGTAAGGGAGTGGAGTAAAAAATGAGGAGAAGGCGGAGGAGGAGAGGGGAGGTGCGCCAGGAGGTGATGGTGGTGGTCAGGAGCGTTGGAACGGGAGGAGGTGGAGGTGCCCATAATTCCCAGTGGTGGAAGAAGACTTTTTTCACTGAAGCATAAGCAATACCGCCAGTAAAAGTACAAACGTATTGGCTTCAAAATATACTTACGGTACCAAAGTAGAAGTACTCAATTTATGTATTCTTTCAAAATCTTTTGGAAATAGCTGGTTTGCTAGCTCACACATTGTGAGCTTTTAGATTGTTGTACAGGCCTTAATGTTGGTTAATGTATGTTTTCTAATAATACGTTTTCAAATCATTGTAGTGCAGTAAATAGCACAATATTTGCCTCTGAGATGTAGTGAAGTATTTAAGTTTTCATTTAAAAAAAAATTGAAATACTCAAGTAAAGCGAAAGCACCTCGAAATTGTACTTAAGTGTGTACTTGAGTAAATGTACTTACTTTACACCACTGCCCCTAATTCCCCTCGCTCCCGTTCGTAACAGCGGAGGAAAAAAGATGGAGGAAATGGAGTGAGGAGAAGGTGGAGTGGAGAAGAAAAAGGGGGGAGGCTGGGGCGGGCAGGAAGAAAAGAGCGTTAATCCTTTACCGCCCGCCAAAACGGGAAATTGGCTTTACAACTATTTAACACTACCTGGAACAAGCGTCCTCCCTACTGCGATGAACAAAGTCAAACCTCTCATTAAGTCTCCAGACAAATGAGGTGGCGCGCGGACCGTTTATAGTCCTGTGGGGCTTTGCGTTGAGAGAAGGGGTCGAAATAAATCAAGTGTAGTGTTTTGGGGGGAATACGTTTCTTAGAAATATTGCAACATGGGTAATAATGCTTCGAACAACACAACACAAAAAACCCTGGAGCCAATATGTAGTTCACGTCAAACCCTGCGAGCGCTGCCGGGGGGTGGGGGGGGGGGGTGTGTGTGTGTGTGTGTGGGGGGGGGGGGGGGGGGGTGTAGCATGGAGGTATTAGATGGAGTGAAAGAAGAGAGTGGAGAGACTTTAACCCATTAAGACCGGAAACGCATCTGTGTGTCATTTTTAGATATCTTTGGGCTATTCAAAAATAGCAGATCTACAACTCATAGCGCGCATGTTTTAAACATGTTTTACTCCGATTTGTGCTTCTGCATGGGGTCCCTGGAACAACCTATTTTGAGATGGGGGTCCACGGCCAAATACATGTCATATCGGGGGTCCTTGACATGAAAAAGGTTTGAGAACCACTGATTATACTGTAGCAACATACGTTTTTTTCAAGGATTAGAAGACATTTGTAGAATCCCCCAGAAGCAAAGATTTGAGTTAAAAACGTTTTCATGATTTTTCAAATATAGCAGATCTACAAGCTCATAGCGCGGCACCGAGTGCGCGTTATGAGCTTGTATATCTGCTATTTTCTGTTAGGCACACAGATGCGTTCCCGGTCTGAATGGGTTAAAATGTGAAAATGGAACTAATGGAAGCAGGCTGGTTTGTGTATACTGTATTGACTTGTACGATATGCGGATTAGCCGGCTTGTCGGCGAGCTAATAAAGCTACGTCACGTCACCCTTCTGCATTGAGATGAGAGTCTGACATGTCGGGCGACAAGTAGCTTTTGAACTTCAAAGACGCCCAGTTTGAAATGCATTAGACTAGGCCACAGGAACCTCATTATACATTGTAAATCCTTAATTTAACACTGAGAGTGTACAAATGGGGCCATTTGTACACTCTCAGTGTAAACATGTGTTAGCGTACAAAATGTGTACACTCCCAGCGTTACAGACCCGTAGGGGTCCGTTTGGTTCCCATCAATCATTGAGCAGGGAACCCCCTGGAACCCCCTCAAGGATCCTTTGGGGTCCCCCGAACCCACGCTGTGAAACCAGGCGTTTAAATTAAGGGTACAAAAGACAAAATGCCTCATTTGTCCTGACAAACTGTACTGTCATCAGTTAATGATGATTGGAATGAATGAGTGATCGATCTGCGAGGTTCGGTTAGTTTTGTTTTGAAAAGGTCAAAGGTCATGATCAGAGAGATGTAGAGCGAGCGATGCGGGTGCGGTGGCGGTGGCAGGGTTTGTAACGCTCCCGCGTTCTCGGAAAGGTGCATTCGTTTGATTTAGTCCCAAAATCTTCCGAAGCCTCGTGCATCGTATTAGATCTGCCTCTTCTTGTACGCACACCCTGCGTCCTCTCCGCTGTCCGTGGGGGCTTCGTCTCACTGTGAGCGACCCCACCCCCACCTCCGACTCCACTTCCTGCCAGACAGATCAGTCTCTGTGCCACTCAAGAACCCCTCTCCCTCCCTCCCCCCCAGCGTATTGATCCTGGTCAGTGGCGATCGATCGCGACAGAATATTACATCTTAATTAGCTCTCTCTTTCCCCCTTTCTGTTTCTATTGCCCCCCCCCCCCCACCCCAGAAAAAAAAAGAGTCCCTGTTTCTGTCTCCAGTTTCTGTCACCGCTATACACGCCGGCCAAAGTCAAGCCCCCGCGCCCATGTCCCCGTGTCCACAGTGTCACACCGTCTGCGTTCACGGCACGCATCTAGCCCGGCTAGCGTAGCGCCGCTGTGGAACAATTCCCCAAGGGATGGAGTTCTAGAAGTTAGTGTTTGACTATAGATCGGTATTTGTTTGCTTTATGCAGGGATGGTAAAAGATAATGAAATTGCTGTTTGGCAAAGGTCTTTGTGATAATCATGTCTCTTGCAGCGGTGTTATCTCGTGAGGTTTTATGAGGAGAAGGATGCGCGGCGGCAGCGCCTCGCGCGAGCCGCACCATTAAAAATTAATGAGGAAAGGTCAGAGGGGGATTAACGTGGCCCCCTCGTAACGCATGGGGCTCGTTATGACAATGACACATATTGGCGAGAACAGAGAGAATAGAGACTATTGATGTTATCGGTGCATTTAGCCACTGTTTACGCAGGCTCCCTTTATTTGTTTTTAAATGAGACTGATCAAGTCCTTCAGTCTTTAAATGGACCCTCTGATACCGTGGCGGATAAGAGGGAATACAGCATTATGAATTCATGGCCTGCGAGTTTTACATTATGCAAATGGCGATGATTGTTAGAACGCACTATCCAGTCAAGTTGTGTAGAATGTCGTGTAGCGTCTCGTCGTTTGTGTACAGGAATTCCAAAGCCTGTTATTCCCTTATTGTTTACAGTAATATCTTTATATGTCAGGGTTCTTTAGAAAAAGAATACTTGACAAAATTGCGACTCTTGTTGACTGCTGTTAGGTTATACATTTTTATATAGTATAAGTATATAGGGCTTTCAGTGGTAACGTCCTGCAGGTGTAAGGGACATCTATTACTGTATGACAGAGCTAGACATTCAAGTGAATGTATTCAATAATTTAGAATGGCAAGCTAATCCCTTGTCCCCCCACTTCCACCAAGAACCCCCTCCCCAACAGACACACACACACACACACACACACACACACACACACACACACACACACACACACACACACACACACACACACACACACACACACGCACACGCACCGGTGAGCGAGGGGATAGTCGCTGGGGGTACTGAATCAGGGGAGGATGTGGCGAGTGTTCTGAATGAAATTACAGCCGCTGGGCACATGTACCCACCGTGAGTACCTGTTGCCGGGAATTTGTGACGGGACACAGCTCCATGTTAACCCATTCACTCCGGGAACGCATCCCATCATGTGTCATTTTAGATTTGAGCTACAACCGTTATTTTACAGCCTACTTTGGCTATTCAAAAATGCCGCGCTACGGGCTTGTAGATCTGCTATTTTTGGAAAATCTTGAACATTTTGTGCAAATCTTTGAATACACATATTTTTTGAAACAGCATTTTTAACTCAAATCTTTGCTTCTGGGGTGTCCCTGGAACAACATGTTTTGATGGGGATCGGCAGCCAAAAACATCTAATTTGGTAGTCATTGACAAGAAAAAGTTTGAGCACCGCGGCGCTGATATAGCAACAATAGTTTTTTTTTCAGAAAAATTATGACATTTGTTGAGACACTTGACAGTTACAAACGTTCGCTTTAAAAATATATACATTCAAAGATTTGCACACATTTTCACGAAAAATAAATAAAGCAGATCTACAAGCTCATAGCTTGACTAGCCAAAGACATCTAAAATGACAGAGATGCGTCCCGGATTGAATGGGCTAATAATTTTCAGGAATTCCAATTCAAGAATAGCAAAAGTAGCAGATCTAGAAGCTCAAAACGAGCTTGTGGATCTGCCGCTTGTGATGCTTTTGATGCTGTAGTGTGATCAAACACAAAAAAGTTTCAATATGGAGATACAAGGTTTCTGCCCGACAGCAACGACATGCATCTACGTGCAGTGATGTGCGTTTCTATGTCTCCGTACATACGGTGATGTATTTACGGTTCATGTGTGTTTGTCTCAGCGTGCATACCGATGTGTAGGACTGTATTGTCGCTGTCAGGCGGAAACCTTGTATGTCCAAAACTGTTCCTTTTCTGAAAATGGAAAAAAAGAAACCTGTGTTCGAGTGTATCCAATATAGTTGCTATTAAGTCACATGAAGCTCTTAATACTTTACACATTGTTTCAATATTTATAAAACCGTCAGACACACTTAACAACTTTGACTTTCACTGAATTGTTTTTTGTTTTTAAAACAGCAAAAATACAATATGTACCAGACCATGCGTTGTGAGCTTGTAGATCGGCAATGTTTGTACTTTTGTAGGATGATAAAGTAGGGCATTAATGTACGGGAAAAATATGTGTGTATGTGTATGTGTGTATATTCCATGTGTATGTATGTGTTTGTGTGAGTGTATGCAGACAAGAGTGCAGCGCATGTGTGTGTGTGTGTGTGTGTGTGTGTGTGTGTGTGTGTGTGTGTGTGTGTGTGTGTGTGTGCGCGTGTGCGTGTGCGTGTGTGTGTGTGTGTGTGTGTGTGTGTGTGTGTGGTGTGCAGGGAGGTTGATATTGAGCGCTGCAGAACCGGATCCAGGCATGGAGGATGTGTGCTGTTAAAAACCAGGGCCTGCTTCCAGCGCTCTGAAGTGGACAGATCCGATGCAGAGGGGGATTGGATTTCCCTTAAAAGCCTCCCTCTGCATCGCTAATGGCACCGTGGCTGCCAGCGCAGAGGCCAGAGTAAGGTCAGTGGCGTGGAATCGAATGCCCCCCGCGACTAAACTCAACTCCCCTTGTCACACACACACACATCGCAGTCCTCCGGACATGTATGCGCACATACATACATAATGGTACGCGCACATGTATGGCTCCCGCGAAATGCCGGACCATGCCACTTGCTTCCCCCCAGCATCCATGTTCTGGGGGGAACATTAGCCAAAAATCTACAAGCTCAAGAACTGAGTTCATAGGACCACAATGGAAACAAGCTCAGAGGGATTTGTGTGATAGCCTTTTAGCATACAGACATCTGACCTCTTCACACTTCTCCTCACTTTTCCTGATCTTTCCCTGAAAAGCCTTTTCCCCCCCGCTTTTCGTGCCTCAGTTGCCTAGTGTGAAACGAGGCCAATTCACACCTGGCACCATTTCATATTTGGCAAATCCCCCCCATTTGTCTGTGACAATGCTTGGGCAATTCACTGATGTTTCACTTTAGTGCCATTGGCAGGATCTCTGAAACTTTGGAATGTCATATCTGTAGCTTGTCTAATTGTACTGTTTGCACCGTGATACTAAAGTATTCAATCAATCAATCAATCAATCAATCAATCAATCAATCAATCAATGTAGAAGGAAACAACAACAGACCTAGTACAGTTGCAGCTCCGCTTCCCTAAGAATAGAGGGTTTAAGTGATTAATGGCGAGGCATTAATGGAGAAAACCCTCCGACGTTCTCGGTGTCTGAAGGCGTTCATTCGATGAAAAAAAGATGCAGCCGATACCACAGGGCGCCGACAACAACCCCGAGTACACAGCGCACGTTGCAACTGTGCACATCTCCATCATGTATAAACATGATTCCTACAACGCTTACCCCCTCAGATGTCTTCCGCCCGTGTGCTGAGCGGAGTTAACAATATGAAATATGTTTAATTGATACGCTCGCCTGTCTTGCCTGCCGTCTGAAGGGCAAGGCAGAGGACGCGGCGAACAGTTGGCGGCAAACAAAGACCCTTTGAAGCGTGTTTGCGGCGAGAAGTGTCAAACCTGTTGAGGAGAAACAAAAACAAAAAAAAAACAGACTTCACTCCGTCGCCTCCGGCGTTCTTCTTCCTGTGCGCGGTGTAATCTAAGGCTCGGCGTCTGCTCCTCGCGCAATTATAGAACCCAGAGCACTGAGCATTCTATCGCCTGCCGGCAGACTAGTTGCCGCGACACAGTGGCGATGGCCGGGGACTCGGCACGCAAATTAGAATTAACAGTTAATCCTAAACAAGGAGTTCAAGATGGCAATTTAATTTGCCCTCATTGAGTTTTTTTTTTCTTCCTTTTCTCTGATTCCTTTTTTTCTTTTTCCTATTTCCCCTCCGTGCAATCCCAGGTGCCGGACCCAACTTTGAAGAAGTAAAGATATCAATAGTTTATTGGCAGCGAGTATTAATTTACCGAGGGCAATACTATTTCTCAGACTCTTGGCGCAAAAGCAGTTTTGAAGGATTTAAGAGCTTTTTTTTTTAATATTTTTTTATCCACACAGGAGATTAGTTGCAAAACTAATGAATTTGAGAGGAAAGGAGGGGAAAGGCATTAACTCCAGGAAGATAACTTGAGAAACGGATAGAAGGCCCTTGAGAGTCAGTCCTTAATGTGTCATTATGTTGGAGGGGACATGGGCTCATATCGAAGCCACTTGTTCAGTGTGTTATTTACTCCTGTAAGCTCAAGTCAATAAATAAAATTAAAAAACCTGGAGGTTTTCCCACATATCTATTTTGGAAGACGACTGTTGTGTAAGTTCTCCCGTGACTGACTTCTCTGGAGTGATATTGGGGGTCAGCAGTTCTCTCTCAGTCGGAAAGTCGGGGGAAAAATACCTCAGGTAAATCGTACACATTCATCATACTTCAGTTTCCAGCCTTCCTTAGAAAAAAAAAAAAAAAGAGGACATTTTTTTTTAATGAGTTTAATAACGGTGTTGCCTCCCTGTCAAGATCTTATCTATGGATAGGAATGTGTGCATTTTGAGAACAATTGTCCAAACCACCGTTGACCTGGGAACCTTGTGACAACCGTGGCAAGTTAATGCGAAGCCAAAATATACACAATGTGACGGTCTAAGACTCATTTTGCCAAATGTAAATATGAATCGTTATCAAAGCTTTACCAACACATTATGTTAAAAAAAAAACAATTATATTGTAACTCAAATGTTATAATGGAAGTCAATGAGGCTTCAATCGGGCTGAAACCTTGCCCAAATTGTAAGTCATGCTATGTCATAGACGATTGACGTCACAAGCTGGCCACTTGGACCGCATGTTGATTTTTGGCTCTGCAAGAGACCAGCCGTCTATAAAAGGGTCTCTCCGTGTGTGCATTGGAATTGTAGTTTGACCCTCAGTTAAATTCGCAAACCCTTGCGTCATGCATGACCTTTTTATTTTGGGTCCAAAAATGAGTGAATCCTCTTCCTGCCCTTCTGCGTGTCTTCATCACTGGTAAAGATACTTTAACGCACCTAGTCGTGGATTATCACTTCCTTATATTGCATGAAGGAGGACATACAAAAACGACTGCCTAATATTTTTGTCCATCTTCTTGGTATTGCTGCAGGAGTTTGGCCTAGTTCTGTAAAAAACTGCAGACTGTGCTCACGGCCGATTTCTGAACTTTTGTTGGTCTTTAAATAGAAGCAAAAAAAAACTCAGTCCATCACCGTGGAACACAATTAACAACGCTCAAAAGGACTTCCCTCAAATCTTTAGGGACAAACACAACACAGTAGATGAGAGCAAACCCGCTGCAATGCAAGAGTCCTGTGACCTATTCCAACATGCACTGTCATCCAAGTTGCCTTCCCCAGCAGCGACCGTCCTCTCCTCGTTTCCTCCTGGGAGATCTTTTAACCCTTTAAGACCTGAGGCCGATTCTACAAAACGCTTTCTAAAGCAGTAGTAGTTCTCAAACTTTGTTGGTGCCAAGGACCCGCAAAAATTATATGTATTTGGCCGCGGACCCCCCATCTGAAAATGTTTTGTGCCAGGGACCCCCAGAAGAGAAGATTTGTGTACAAAAAAGAAAAAAAAAACATTATTCAACATTTTCCAAAAACTGTCAAGAGTTTTAAAACATTTTCAAAAATAGCAGATGTACAAGCTCGCAGCACTGTGAGCTTATATATCTGGTATTTTTGAGAACTACACCCTTCTAAACCACTGTTCTGAAAAACGTATGTTGCTATATATATATATATATATATATATATATATATATATATATATATATATGTACACATCTACATCTAAAATGACACAGATACTTTCCCGGTACTAATGGGTTAAGCTCTTTGCGCTTGAGCCACCCCTCCCCCCTCCCCCTCCCCCTTCCAACCCCGTGCTACCATCCTTTCCGCTGGCACGGTACCCGCCGTACCAGAAGGCACCTGAAGACGACTCGCTGACTGGTGGCCCCTGGAAACCCCGTCCGCTGACCCGTTCCAAACTCACGCCATGAACCGTGGCTCGGAACCAGGGGACAGCCTTGCCGAGGGAGGGAGGGAGGGAGGATAGATGAGGAGGAGGTGGTGGTGATGGTGGTTCATGAGCAGTGGTGGACAGTAACGAAGTACATTTATTTGAGTACTGTACTTATGTAAATTCTTTGAGCAACATTATTTTGGTTATTTTCTAATACCACATAAACACTTAAAATAGCTGTGTTTTTCTTTTCTTTTTTTTGGGGGGGGGGGCATTTAAAAATGTCAATACACATTGCATTGCTATTACAATTACAATTTACTTCTTAATTTGTACTTTTAGACACATATTTTTTAAAACAAGTACTCCAGTACAAATTCCACAGAGCAACGTTCACTTGAGTATAACATTCGACCAGGAGTATCTATAATTAATTGAATTATTGAAGTACTGCGGGGTTGCGTATAGCCTACTTTGTCCATGTATAACACTGATGGTTGAATGAGATGGGTGGTACGGTACGAGAGGAGGAGCGGGGCCGCGGTGCTGGAAGCCACTCTGACGCTGAAACGCAGAAGCTAACGCTATCGCTAGGCCTGGGTGAACACGTCAGGTTGATTTATGTTGACGCCTGGCCCCGCCTGACCCTTCCCGACGCAGGCGAGCTGGCTGGCCTTCGCCGCTCTCCACCTGTTCCCTCCACCTACAACCATGCAACCAGGCACCTCCCTCCCCCCTCCCTCCTCCCTCCTGGTAAACGTGTGCTAGGCCAAATCCTGGACGGATGAAGGAGACTTGCGTGCGGGGGGGAGGATGTGAAGGAAGGGCCATGAGGTGACGCCAGCAGCTCCAGGTCATGGAGCTGCCATTAGGCTCTGAGAGGCTTGTGAACGGGGTGGAACATGTTTTACTTAGGTGAAAGTATCAATACTGCAATGAAGCAATGCTCTGTTACAAGTAAAAGTGTTAAAACATGTACTTGCGTAGAAGTATACAAGTATTGGCATAACAATATACTTAAAGTATCAACGTAAAAACACTAAAGTTTTTTGTCTAAATTCCATAACACTTATTTGACAATAATATGAATCAGGACATAAGTTCTTATTATATGTTTTGTAATATCTGCAAAGTAACCAGTGACTAAAGTTTTCAAATAATTGTAGTGAATTAAAACGTGCAATATTTGCATCTGTGATGTAATGGAGTAGAAGAATGAAGTACCGAAAAATAGATACGGTCTCTGTTGGGTGGAAACCTCATTATGTCCAAAACTGTGACTTTTCACGATTCAAATTCCAAAATAGCAAAAGTAGCAGATTTACAAGCTTGAAATGCGTCGCTACGCGTCACATTTCGAGCTCGCAGATCTGCTACTTTGATGCTTTTGTGTGACACTGTAGTATGATCAAGTAGGGCGTTAATTTACGAAAAACTTTAATATGAGAGATATATATGAGATAAGAGGTTTCTGCCCGAAAGCAACAACATACTCAAGGAAAGTAAAAGAAACATCAAGAGAGAGAGAGAGACACACACAGAGAGAGAGACACACAGAGAGACAGAGACAGAGACAAACACAGGACAGGAGCCACAATCAGAGAGGGAGGCAGGGAGATATATATATATATAGATATAGATAGAGAGAGAGGGAGAGCTGGACCCGAAGCAGCCGTGACGTCGCATGCTGGCCAGCAGCCTCCTGTGTGACGCAAGGCTTTGCTGAACCGGGGACCGAGGCGAGGAGGACTGGCCTGGACCGTCGCCCCGACCTCCACAGGCTTCCTCATCAAACCACGTCACCCAAGATGTATCCCGAGGGCAGCGCGATGGACCAAAATGCACGGAGGAGGATCCACTTTAACCCATTAAGGCCTGAGGTTCCGATTCTACAAAATGTCTTCTAAATCCTAACAGTTTTTTGAAAAAACGTATATTGCTAGTCAGTGGTTCTCAAACTTTTTCATGCCAAGTACCCCAAAATGTTTATGTATTTGGCCGCGGACCCCCATCTCAACACATTTAGTTCCAGGGACCCCCAGAAGCAAAGATTTGAGTTACAAATGTTTGCTTTAAAAAACATATATTCAACGATTTGCACAAATTGTCTAGTTTTTTCAAAAATAGCAGATTTACAAGCTCGTAGCTTGTAAATCTGATATTTTTGAATAGCCAAAGTGTAAAATAATATAAGAGAGAGAGAGAGAGAGAGAGAGAGAGAGAGAGAGAACCCTAAAATAATAAAGAATAAACTTTGTATTTTGAATTTGAAGGCAAAGTTTCGGTCACAGAGCTTCCTCAGACATTTCAACGCACCTGTCCCTGAGTTGAAAATGAGATGAGCAAAAGACCTTAGTTTACCTGTGGTTTTTGTTTCGAATGAAATGAAAAAGAATGATCTGTACGTGTACGCTTTGATCCATTCTATTGATCATTCTTTCTTTCTTTCTTTCGTTCTTTCTTTCTTTCTTTCTTTCATTGTCTCTCATTGTCTTCACATTGACAGGGAAGTTTATCCAATTAAAAGACAGGAGACGGTAGGCCCCTGGGGAGCCAGGACCCCACCCTCCCAGCGGGGGTTGTGATTGGCTTGTCTGGGTGTTCCAGAGGCGCGCCCAAGCGGAAAAGAGGCGAAATGGAGGGGATCATTGGCCATCGATACCCAATTATGAGACTGGAAGGGGGGCCCGGCTAACTTTCAATGATCGGCCAGCCTGGGGTACGCGCGGGCCTCCCTATACTCCGCTTTATTTTTAGATGATAAATTGTTTTGGTGGGGGATTATGGTCAATGTAATTATGGCCGCTGCAAGCGGACTGCAAAAAAAGGAAAAAAGGATTCCCAGGATCACGCTGTGAGGCTGTTATTGGAGAATTGGACTCAATTTGTGTGGTTTGATTGCTAGGCTTATACATTTACATGGTAATGCCACCGGACAGATGCTATACCTGCCACAACTTGCTGGGAAGTTTATTAACGAGTCAAACTGTAGTCCTGACCTGAACATAGCCGCGGGAAGTAGTTTTAGGTTAAGGGTGCTGCATGTGTGCTTAGCGCTCGCGTCTGAACATTTTTTCTTTTTTTCTGGGTTTGTTACTTTTTTTTTGTTACTTTAGTTCGGTTCATTCGGTTCCAGAACACATATGGCACTAGATCCCCCCCAGATAACGACCAGCAACAACAGGCACATTATGCAAAAATGTTTTTAATAATTGTATTTATTTATTTATTATTTTTCTTTTTTTCATACATTATTTTCATGGGGTGCTGCAGCCCCCCCAGCACCCCTACTTCCCACGGTAATGGACCTGAACCAAGACTGTTCCCACGTAGAAAGGTACAGCATACCTCACAATATCAAGTCAAACAAAGATTGATAGCAGCGTGTAAGGGAACTTGAAATTATTTCAAATGAATTCAAATACACTACAATGCTGAAAACATTAAAAAAATGTTGTAGAAATTCAAATTGCTTGTGAACACTGCAGTAAATCCACATAAACTGTCCTGTCAGTACACTACATGAAGGAAACTCACCAAAGTCAATCCGACATTCATACCAATGACCATCCAGGTGTGACCCTCAGACAAAATCAGCCACCCTGTTCTGTTTTATTTTTCCCGTTGGGAACCGGTGTACTCGGGAACGTTGCAAGTCGGGAATGGCAGTTAGAAGCTTCCCCATTGATGGTCGGATCAGCGGTTCTGGACAACCGACCGACTCGACACTGGGCACGGCACTCCCTTGGGTCGTTGGCAACGTGCGCACAAAGTTTGAAGTCGGTCAGTCGAACGGTTCTAGAGATACGTGAACTAAAGACGCACACACACACACACACACACACATGCATGCACAGACAGAGATTTTGTGCATTCGTAGTTGTAGATGAAAAGCATTTTTTCCATCTTAATCGAGCACATGCATTATTTATCATCACAGGAGGGACAATATTGTGAGATCTGAAAATATTAAATAAACCTCTATTGATCCCCAGAGGGAAATTCAAAGGTTCAAGGTTCAGGTTCAAGGTTCAGGTATCATAGCAGCAGCAACAACAGCAGCAGTCGTTGAGACCCTGTGCCCCTGTTAAACCTCAATAACATAGTGAAGAAGAAGAAGAAGAAAGGGCTTGACTGTATGTATGAGTCTGTGCTTTCATCACTATAATCATCAGCCTCCTGTGATCCGGGTCAGAACCATCTTTCAAGATTCACCCTTACCTACCCCCCCCCCCCCCGCTTCCTCCCCTGATGCTCCCATACCCCCACTACACCCCGCCATCAGCCATATATACAGGTCACAAGGCCCCCACACACCCCTCCTCCTCCTTGGTGAGGAAGACCCCGAGGTGTCCTGTGATTGTGCCTGACGAATGACGTCCCTGGACGGCATGTTCATTTGCACATCAAGGAGACCACTGGAGGAAGCTTTTGACCCAATTAGTGCAGAGAAACACGGAATGAAATGCATTACTCCTGGACATCCTGTGTTTTGCGTATACATGCGGGCCTGTGTGTGCGTGTGTATGTGTGTGTGTCTGTGTGTGTGTGTCTGTCTGTCTGTCTGTCTGTCTGTCTGTCTGTCTGTCTGTCTGCCTGTGTTTGCTTAGTGTTTGCAAGGCTTCCCAAACTTTTCAGGCAGCGACCCCCCAAAATAATCATATTTGAACATGGGGACCCCCCACCCTGACAAGCACTTGGAATTGTAGGCATTACATTTATCGTATTTCCTCTAATAGTGACCTCTATTCAATTAAAAACCTGGCCTCTATTAATGACCGGGGTGTTGAAAAAAGCAAATACAAGCCGGTCTGCTAATACAAACTGCTTTACCCCCCCTTTTTTTTAAGTCTCAAGAGAGCTTTTTATTAAGATACCCATAGAATTATATGAAGATGCGTGACTTTATACTTTCTTATAGACGGGTTTCTTGTTTACAAACATTGAGACTGCATGGCCCAAACCTGTTTTGTGGAGCGCTGGTCATTCAACCTCCTCTTGTGTGTTGGCTGGTGAGACGCTCCTAGCGAGACATACTCCACCCCGCAAAGGTATTGTGCGCCGAGAACAGCTGACATACAAGCTCACATCGCGTCGCGGATGCCACCGTTGTGAGCTTGTAGGTCTGCTATTCTCGGCCGTTCTCAGCGCGCAACACGTTCGCACGGCGGAGCATAAATTAGGTTGAGGGGATACAGCTGAGTGATCAAAGAGTCAAGGAAAATAATACAAAACAAAGCGAAGGAAATCTACCAAACGGTGAGTAATGAAAAAGTTAAAATGACCAGTGACCACCTGTAACTGACACAAAATATTGATGTATTCATTTAGATCTGTTTGAAAATATAGGCCTTATACATGCCTCCTTTCAATGAAAGCCCGGTACACACTACAGTTGAAAAAAATACAAGCCCGGGTCACTATTAGAGGATTTACGGTAGTTTATCTCGGTTCCACAGATAAACATTGTGAAAATAGCCAAACTACAAGCTCACAACGTCTCACACTGCAAGGCGTTGGGGGTCACCGGTTGGCCGGGGGGCCTGAATGCGGTTTCTCGGGGGCCAATCGCGGAAGCCGAGCAGAGGGGGTCGTACTGCTGGATGATCGGACGGTGAAAGAAACGTCGCATCGCGACGCGTTGTGAGCTTGTAGATCTGCTATTTTCAAACATTTGAGTACTTTTACTTTTGGTACTTTAAGTACATTTTAATACCAATACTTTTGTACTTTTACTCAAGTAAATTTTTAATTCCGGACTTTTACTTGTAGTGCTTCTACATTGCAGTATTGATACTTTTACTTAAGTAAAACATTTGAGTACTTTTTCCACCACTGATAAATACGTTGTTTACCATTTACCATTTTAACTCTGAGTTTCAATACAAATGTGTACACTCTCAGAGTTACAAACGGATAAATTAACAACAGGGTTTTTACTGTGTAATGGGAGAGCGAGAGAAAGAGAGAAGGAGGGGGAAAACTTGGGAAAAAGAGAGGGGGATGTGGAGGAAAAGAGGGAGACAGGGATGGAGGAATGAAAAAAAAGGAGGGAGTGCGGGAGAAAGAGGAGAGAAGAGACTTCTTCTCGGGGCTGCATGCCTTGTTAGATCTATCATCCCTTTAATTAATAGTGTTTTTAGGAAGTTGTCTGAACTGTGTCATTTCCATTATTGGAAAACCCAACGCGATTAATGAATAATTTTCATTTTTGATCCATTATATCATGCCGGTTGATCTCCCTCTTTTTCCGCGCCGCTGACTGATAGCATCGTTTTCTGCCCCTCGATCAAATTTAATTTGGACCCCCCCTATTATATTACAGTGTTGCGACTGAAGTGTCAATTTTTGTCAGGCAATTAGAAGCTGTAACCTGTGAAGCTAACGTTGATAGGCACCGTAATTGGATTGTTTCAGCAATAGCTTGAAACGCTTTTAAGCTTTTTCCACATCTTTCTCTCTCTCTCTCTCTTACTCTACCTGCCCCCCTCTCTCTCTCTCTCTCTCTCTCTCTCCCTCGTTTTCTCTCGCTCTCCTCCTATCCCCCCCTCCCCCCTCCCCCCTCCCCCCTTTGCCCCCGTCAGCTCTCGGCTCAATTTGATTTTTGATAGGGGCTTCTGTCTATATGTCTAACTTCAGAGAAAAACAAAAGATAAGAGGAGCGAGAGAGAGAGAGAGAGAGAGAGAGAGAGAGAGAGAGAGACTGTCGGGTGCGGGTGCAATCAGGAGTCTGCTTGCCTGAGCAGAAACCCGGGGCGTGGGATTTGCATTGGATTTTTTGAGATGTGCCTTCGCGTTTTGACTTCTTTTCTGCCGCCGAGGCAGATGTTTGTCTGTCTGTCTTGACCCCCCGCGCACTGACGAGCCAATTTAACAGGCCCCTCCACTTTCAACATGCCAACAATTTGAGGGATTGGTAAGATATCAACTTTTCGGGGTAAAGGGGAAGAAGGGCAAAGACATATTTTTTTCTCTTGGAAGACAGAGAGAGCAGTAAAGAGAAAAATAAACGCATTGTCAGGCTCTGTTTTATTTCGTTCAAAAGATGTGGTTTTCATGTAAACCACAACAATCCTAAACAACATCAGCAATCAAAATGTACCACGTTCTGTCTGTGTCTCTCTGTTCAGTGTTTTGCTCAAGGATACTTCTACCAGTGGTGTGTAAAGTAACTAAGTACATTTACTCAAGTACTGTACCTCAGTACAATCTTGAGGTACTTTTACTTTACTGGAGTATTTCCAATTTTCCACACACACACACGCACGCACGCACACACACACACACAGTGTACTCAAGTACTGTACTTAAGATTTTTTGGGGGGTATATTTGTATCTTTTCTATAAATAGTATTTCCAATTTTCAATACTTTGACTCTTAGTCCACATACAGTATCAGAGGCAAACATTATACTTTTACTCCGCTACAATTATTTGAAAACTTTGGTTAGTTACTTTGTAGATTTAGATTATTATAACAAAACATACATAACACTACAGCTCTATATATTTTGGCTATTTTCAAAAGATTTTGTATACGTTTTGATAACTTGTGAAATGGGAAATTCTGCATAGTGAGTAGGCTACTTTTTGCTTTTGGTACCTTAAATATATATTTGACGCCAAACCAGACTTGTATACATGTAACAGAGTGTTTCTACATCGTAGGTATTGATACTTTTACTTGACCAAGTACACCCTATATGGTTGACCGGAGTCCCTCAGGGCTTTATACTAGTGTCTTTTTGGTTTTCACTCTACATTAATAATTTGAAAATAGCCGATCTACAAGCTTGTAGATCGGGTATTTTCTGCGAAGGTTTTCCCCCGAATATGGATGCTGGGGTTTAAGTGGTTATACCATCAAGACCTGGAACGCATCTGTGTCATTTTTTTATTTGAGCTAAAAAGCATTATTTTACACTTCAGCTTAAAAAAAAAATAGCAGATGTACAAGCTCATAGCACAGAGTGAATATATATATATGTATATATTTTTTTTAAGCGAACATTTGTAACTCAAATCTTTGCTTCTGGGGGTCCCTGGAACAAAATATTTTGGAGATGGGGGTCCGCGGCCAAATACATAATAC
>NC_137621.1:45153420-45188420 GCF_963280865.1 Gymnoscopelus braueri | reverse complement strand
CTTTCTCCATCAACCCCTTCCTCACCACTCAGACCAAACAAATTAGCTATCAGGCCAAAACGGAACCCCCCCACCCCACGACCCCAAATAAAAAAAGAAGACAAATCCAGCCTTCAAATTGTCTCTTTCCCCCCTTGCTTCCTACTCAGTCTGTTTCGGTTTAACATGAAGCGTTTTGGGTATTCAATCTGCATTGGTGACATCACAGTTACCGCTCCCTTATTCTCATTGGCTAATATGAAAGCAAATAGCGGGGGGAAAACGCTCGCTTGCATGGGTAATAAATAGAATATGCCAATCAAATTAGTGTTAGCGTGTCAGTTTGGACAGTGGTGAGAGTGATCCGCTGTAGGTAGAGAGCCGGGGCCGGCCTTACCTCATTTTATAGGTCATTGCTCTCATTTGGAAGGCCCACTCACTCGCCTGGTTTAGATGGCCTGTGTGTGGAGGAGATGCAAGGCTGTGAATATTCAACCCCAAATGAAATGAAATGAAATGAAATGCAGCCTCCATGCAGTGAGCACCGGCATGTTTGGCTTTTTTTTATTGTGTTATGATAAACAAATGAAATAGCCTTTTCTAAAAAAAAACATTTCAGCAAACACAAATCATGTGGAAAATTGCACAGTTGTTGGTAGATTTTGGATTTATTCTAACAATGTTGTGAATGAAATCATAAAGCCACTTTAAGGACAATTTTTTTAATTGCCAATCTATAAAACTCATGGTATTTTTGAATAATTTGTGGAAAAAATATGATATATTTAGAAAACAATGTGCCATTCCCAAAATAGAGAAAGCTGGGTTGAAAGTGGTTCATATTCATATAAACATTTAAAGACAATAATTCTATGTTGCCAAAGATGGAATTTACAAAAGCAGATAATTATGGCATTATCGTGACTGCAATAAAACATAAACATTCCAATTGCTAACAGTTCTATATTAACACACACACACACACGACGCACACGCACGCACGCACACACACACACACACACACACACACACACACACACACACACACACACACACACACACACACACACACACACACACACACACACACACACACACACACACACACACGCACGCACACACACACACACAAAGTAAAACAATATTTGTATCAAGGGAAGCTGCTGGGGAAATACCAGGGAATATACCTTTTTTTTTTTTATCGGGAGCTGATAAGGTGTAGGAACGTGGTTTTGCCGCAGGGCTAGAAATTAGTACTCTCTCCTTAGCAATTAAGACATACCTTCAGTTCCTCGGCACACACACACACACACACACACACACACACACACACACACACACACACACACACACACACACACACACACACACACACACACACACACACACACACACACACACACACACACACAGAGGCACTTTTATCTGCACCTTCTAATCAGATTATGCAATCACTGTGTTAGAGGAGCGCAGGCGAGAAGATAGAAAGCCCTGGCTGTCACTTCAGTGGAAGAGAACTGACCCCTTCCCTTCCTTGGACATGGCAGTTCCAGAGATCAAAAGGCTACCGCCAGAAGCTGAATTCATACTCTCGTCTCGTACGGAAAATAGCAGACCTGCAAGCTCACGGCGTGTCGCAAAAGCAACGCGCCGTGAGCTTGTAGGTCTGATATTTTCGGCACGCGACACAGTCGTGCGACAAAGTATAATTCGGGCTTAATGAGAAATGGAGAGGACGGGATTTTTTTTCATAACTAATAATAGAGGGTATATCACTAAATTCAATATTGACTTAGAGAGGTGCTCTCTCTCTCTCTCTCTCTCTGTCTCTCTCTCTCTCTTTCATTCAGAGTATGCTAGGTGCATTCCACTGTTATGTGTCACGGGTAAAATGGATGATGCTACGCGAGCTTATTTATTTGAATAGGACAGCACATTCAAAGACAATGCCATCTGTCAAATTGTAATTCAACAAACCCCGCTCCTCAAACAAGGAGAAATTCCTACCTAATATTTCTTTTTTTTCACCCTTATTTATATATATATTTTTTTTGTGGCAGTTTCTTCACGAAGCAACCGACCGAAACACGGATTCCTGTGACATCAGCAAAACGAACGTTAATCATTCCGAGGTAGAAATTGTAAAGCATTTATTTTATTTATATATATTTTTTCGGTTGCTGAGACGTCACCGGGCAAAAAAAAAACAAAACAACAACAATGATGCATGATGGGGCTTCGCCCGGCAGCGAACGCAAGCCTCGCTCACGGCGGCGTGGTGACTAATCTATACGGCGGCTGCGGGTTCTGCAACCGCGATGCCTTGCTCATTAGCAATGCGTTAAACCAGTGGTTCTCAAAGGGGGGTTCCAGGGGGTCCCCATGCAGCTAAATGGGTTAGCATCACAATCTTTTTAACCACTTTATCCCTTTATATGTTGGCTATTAAAAATAGCAGATCTACAAGCTCACAGCGTGTCACTTCTGCTTCAGCTTGTACATCTGTTGTTGTTTTTTTGCAAGTTCTCTCTTTTGGGGGTCCCTACCACAAAACCTTTTCAGATGGGGGGCCGCGGCCATATATATATCAATTAGGGGGTCCTTGACATGAAAAAGTTATATATGGTTTAGCCCTCTTCAAAGAGAATGGTGGGAGGGTCTATGGCTATGGCTGTTAGTTCAAGGGAGGGGGGAGAGAGAGTGTGTGTGTGTGGGTGTGTGTGTGTGTGTGTGTGTGTGTGTGTGTGTGTGTGTGTGTGTGTGTGTGTGTGTGTGTGTGTGTGTGTGTGTGTGTGTGTGCGTGTGTGTGTGTGTGTGGGTGGGGGGGGGGGGTCCGCGTACTGTACACCTGACACATCATCGATGTCGGACGGAAACCTCATATCTACACATTTCAATGTTTTATGTTTTGTTTTCATAATGAATGCTCTACTTTGTCGTACAAGAGTGTCGCGAAAAAGTAGCGAACATATATAACCGATCTACGAGCTTGTGGATCTCGTCGTTGTCGGGCAGAAACCTCTTCACTTTATTACTTTACTTTATTTGTTTATTTAGACAGGACACAGCATATTAATGAACCATACATATCAATGTAATGCACACACACCGGATTTAGCAAAGATGCTAATTTACATCCGCAGTCCCCACAACAAAAACCCATAAAAACAAGCAACAATAGAGTACATTAAATTAAATTACATTACACAGGGAACACAAAGAAGCGACATACGTCGTGAAAAATGGCGAGGGGCGACAGCTGAGACGTGGAGGGGGGTTGGAGGAGAGAGACAGGCGGCTAAATGGGGAGGGAGGATCCTCTATTTTAATGGAGAACAGAGCCATGATCCTTCACAGTGACACCTGGAGTGGCTCTGCTAATTTGTCTGTGTTCCTCAGACAACCACACATGAATTGAAACATTCATAAAGGCCGCCGGCCGTGACAACAGAACTATGGCAAGAAATATAGCAAATATCTGCCCACAATTTGACCTGTTTGCGAGAGCCTAGATGCACGCTTCTTTAACCACTTAAGACCTAATATACTTCATCCTATCGACAAATAGCAGAAATAGACCATTTACAAGCTTGTATATATCTGCATACTTTTTGCATAAATAATACATTTGTGTGTTGTCACTGCTGTTGTATCCTACTGACTCACCTCACCTGCCAGTGAGGAGCCTCTACTGGGAAGACGTAGAGCCATCGTCCTACTCCTCCTGCCCAACACTCCCTGCTGACAGGCCCCGCCCCCAGCCCGTAGGAATACCTGCAGTGACAAATATCACCCTCCCTGCCCCGGCTTCCCTCCCCCGAACACGGGCCAATTGGGTTCGTATAGACGGATGCCAGATGCACCGTGATGGATTCGAACCCCCAACCTCCGCGTGGTGGGCAGATTTTACCAGTGTGCCAGCCAAGCGCTAGATCTGCCATTTTGTCCATTTGTGCTAATTGAACATTTGTGATCATTTTTTGACAATATATCTTTTTTAAATGCACCTGGGCAAAGACGTTTTCAAAACTCTTTGCCCGTAATGACAGACCCAAAATAGGGATCGCTAAATTGAAAGTATAGGGAGGGTGCCTAGGGCCGGATACAGAAATTATTAACTGGGGGGGCATTAATAAATGCTGGGGGGGCGGCTTCCTTGGCGCCGCGCAAAGCGCGGCGGCGATTTTTTTTTTGGGGGGGCCCAAAACCATTTGGGGGGTTTTCGGGGGCCCCAAACGGTTCTGCTTCATTTTTCTGTGTGTGGGTTTTGCGAGCAGTCGGCCCGTCACAGTCCCCCCACCCCCCCCGCTTCGGAGAGACACTAAGCGGTGTGTGTTCAGGTGGGTCTAAAATGCTGCCCACGGTGCCCACTTACAGTCTATGGTGCCCACCCAATCAAAATAAATAAATGTTACATGAATATTTTATGATAAAAAAAAAAATTGGCAAACAAATAATATATATATATATTTTTTTTTACCCCAATTTTGATTGGGTGGGCAGGATGCACGTTTGGGTGGGCACAGCCCACCCCTGCCCCCCCCTAGAACCGGCCCTTCGGACAAGTAGCCTAATATTGACAGCTAAAACGTCTTTGGGACGAGCTGGAGCATTTTTTCAAACAAGACTTCACTTTAGGAGACGGTGGCGGCACGCACACGCACACACACACACACACACACACACACACACACACACACACACACACACACACACACACACACACACACAGCACACACGCACGTGTGCGACGCTATGTGGGTCGTCCCTGTGCTAGTCAGGCACACAACGCTCGGCTCGGGGCCTTGAAGGCGAGACAGTCGTCAACTTCAAACAGGCCGTGAGGAAGACAAGAGGAGGCAGGGTAGCGGGGGAAGTTAGCGAGGAGACAAGAAACAGGGCCGCGGCGTGTGAACCCACATTTTGTGCCGACCTTTCATCGGCTGCCGGCGTATCCCGCAGAGAGAGAGAGAGAGATAGCGAGAGAGAGAGCGAGAGAGAGAGGGAGAGGCTGGCTTTCATAAAGTGACACCTTGTGCTATCATAGCATAGTGTCGCTGTCGAGGCAGAAACCTTGTATCTCCCATATTTCAACTCTTAACGTTTTTTTCTCGTAAATCGACGCCCTACTTCTTCATACAAACGTAGTAAAAATAGCCAAGATCGTACATCGGCTGTTATCAAATGTTTTTCAAAATAATAACAAAAACAGGAACGTTTTCGGATATATAAGGTTTCCGACATGGCGGAACTTTGTTTACAGGGTTTGCGTTATTTGGGACAGTGTGTGTGTGTGTGTGTGTATATATATATATATATATATAAAAATATATATATATATATATAATTTTAGGGCTATGTGTGTGTGTGTCGACAGTGTGTGCGTGTGCAGTTTCCCCCACGGTCCCTTTCAACTTCAACTTCTCCGTCTGTACGGCTGTGGCAGGCTCCTGATGCGTCAACCCCAAGCTTCCTCTCACTACTTCCTGTTTCCTGTTTGGCACCCTGCACCCGTTCGCCCGCCCACCGTCAGGGGGTGGGTGTGGCCACCTGGTGTGGTGCAACTGACTGACTGCCACAGGGGGGGGGGGAGGCGGCTAAGAGACGCTGGGAAGATCTCTGACAGGAAGTGTCACTCTGCCCCTCCCCTCTCTCTCTCTCTCTCTCTCTCTCTGTCTTCAAACCACCTCATTCTGACAGCAGCTTTACCAGACAACCAGCTGCAGAGTGTGTGTGTGTGTGTGTGTGTGTGTGTGTGTGTGTGTGTGTGTGTGTGTGTGTGTGTGTGTGTGTGTGTGTGTGTGTGTGTGTGTGTGTGTGTGTGTGTGTGTGTGTGTGACAGAGAGAGAGAAAATCTCCTTCCCACACCCTCACCTGCTTTTGTATAGCATAATTGCGTAGCAGAAACACACACACACACACACACACACACACACACACACACACACACACACACACACACACACACACACACACACACACACACACACACACACACACACACACACACACAC
Source organism: Gymnoscopelus braueri (assembly GCF_963280865.1). Lineage (NCBI taxonomy): Eukaryota > Metazoa > Chordata > Actinopteri > Myctophiformes > Myctophidae > Gymnoscopelus > Gymnoscopelus braueri. The sequence goes on along the minus strand of NC_137621.1, from coordinate 45,182,427 downwards.
ACACACACACACACACACACACACACACACACACACACACACACACACGTTCGCTTGCTCACTTGACATTGTTCAACTCCGCGGGGGAGAGGTACCACAGTTGCATTTAATTTATACAAAAATGCGTCTTTTGTTTCACATTAGTTTCACATTGTTCCTTCACACCTGTCAGTCAGTTGTATTACCGGGAAAAAAGTTCATTGATGAGGGCATGCAACTTAGTTTTCACAACTTTGTTTAAAAAATACATAAATTATAAGTGTAATTATATACATAAATAAAAAAGTATCCATTTTCATTACCGTGAATTAATTATGCATAAAAAAACAGAGTAAAACATATTTACTGTCAGGGCAGGAACCTCATATCTCCATATTTCAACTTCTTACGCTTTTCCGTGCATTAAACTTTGTTATACCACAGTGTTACTGTGGCAAAATAGCCAAAATAGCTGATCTACAAGCTCTATGAGCATAGATCTGCTATTTTGGCAATTAAAACAAAACAAATCTGGGAAAGACGTGTTGGACATACAAGGTTTTCACCCGACAGTGACGATATTCAATAAACATATATTTATAACAAAGCAGCAACAGATGTCGGGTGTTTTTGGGTGCACATTTATCACAACAACCTATATGGAAGAATACCCTTAACACCTTTACAGTTTCTAAATTACATTATCACCTAGAATTGTAAATGACTAAAATAATTTATGGTTTGTTGTTGTTATTGTTTGTTCCTCGATATTTACACAGTACAATGATTTGCTCCAAACCTGTTGCTGTATGTCGCATGTACAAAACTTCAGGGAGCCAATAGTAAGTATGTGTGTGCGTGCGTGTGTGCGTGCGTGCGTGCGTGCGTGTGCATATGTGTGTGTGTGCATGCATGCGTGCACGCCATGCATTGGTGGACAGTAACTCAGTATATTTACTTGAGTACTGTACTTAAGTAAAAACATTTGGAGTATTTGTTTTATTGTTTTAGTTTTGGGATTTTTTGATGACTTTCACTCTACTACATTTCAAATAGAAATATTGTGCTTTTGAATTCACAACATTTCTAGGAAGGGACTCAAACTTACAAAAATATATTATGAGTTAACCACATTAAGTCCTATTTAAAGTATGTGAAAATATAAATCTACAAGCTCACGACAACACGTTGTAGCTTGTGCTCTTTCACTATTATTGAAAATGTCAGATATTTTGGGGGGAAATGGTCTAAATTTATATAAAAAAGAAAATGTAGCTATACTTCGTAATTTGTACTTTTGAATACTTACCTGAGCATATACTTTGTCCACTGTGTGTGTGTGCGTACGTGTGTGCGTGCCAGAGAGAGAGAGAGAGAGACAGAGAGAGAGAGAGAGAGAGTTCAAAAAGCACGGGGAGCAGTCCATTGGTGAAGTGTCAGTACCCCAATTAACATTCCTGTAAACAAGGGCAACAAAGCCTGCTATTTGAATAACAGTTGCATCTTCGGCGGTATACGGTGGGGGAACTTTCCAATTACTGTGGCGTAAAGCCGTGTGCGGGGGAACGTCTCCTTATTTAACATCAAGAGCCCGGGCTCCCAAGAACTGTACACAACTCCTGCCTACAGCAACCAAGGCAAAAAAGCCTTTGTTTGCACTGATATGATGATAACACAATGTAGTCCCAGTTGCCTTAAATAATTTATCAAGTGTGGATTTTCCGTAAAATAAATGACTTAGTTTTATTTTGGGTGGGTTGGGTGGGCGGGCGGGCGGGCGGGCGGGTTGGGGTTGCCGATGTCGTTACTTTTCATAATATGGATAATGAGGAGGAATAAAGGAACCGCTAGTGAAATTATATAACTTAAAAAAGAAAAGGATTTATTATTATTATTATTATCATCATCATCATCATTAATATTATTATTATTAGCAGCTGTGAAGTGTGTTATGCACACGTCCATTTTGAAACAATAAAATAGGAAAATGTGCATGTATTTACATTTGTATGATGGAATTATATTGAATCTTTCAATAATAGGAAAAACTAAAACTTCAATATCCAAGACCTCTCTGAGATTAAAAAAAAAAAAATGTATCCAAAATGCATACTAAGGAGGAGCCACCCCACTGGCACACTGTTTAAAATAAATAAATAAAAACTACTCTGTTCTAGCTTCCTTGGTAACGTGTGCAGCTGATTGATTTAATTAGCTTTACACACATGTGCATAATTAATGGCACATACTCTCAACAGCTCTAAATATATCTCAACACATCTTTAAACACACCACTGTAAAAAAAATCCCAGGCACTCAAATCCCAGTTAGACAAATCAGACAATAACCACTGATATAAAAACTAAACTAAGTGCAAAAAAAAACCTGCTTCTTTGATGAAAAACGCTGCTTTAAAATATTAATAATCTACAATCGACAATTTTAGGGCTAAATGCAATATTTGCCAATTGGGCTGCTCGTCTTCAGGTGATGAATTCCCTTTTATTGTCTTCTTCAATTAATGTGTTTTATTGCATGTAATTGTAACAGCTGACATGTTGGAATACAGTATAACAGCCTGTCAGCCTATAAGCACAACGTGTCACGTTTTTCTAAGCACAATGGGGATAATGAAATTTTCATCAGTAGATTATTTGAGACAGGGGTCCTGGGGGGAGGGGTCCCAGCTAATCATTTTAACCATTTTATCCATTTATACGTTGGCTATAAAAAAAAAATCTGATATATAATCTGCTATTTTTTTATTTGTGTTTTTTTTACACACCCTGGCACAAAAAAAAGAAATCAGCTAGGGGTCAGCGGCGAAATACATATCAATTTGGGGGTCCTTGACATGAAAACGTGGCTCACTGAATCTGAGACAAAAAAAAGGTTTGAATCTATTTCTAAAGTTCTGATACATAGTCGTGGTCGGGTTGAAACCTTGTATGTGAAAAAAAAAACTACTTTTAAGGACAGCTAAAACAAATAAGCTGTGTTCCAATTAATCTTTTCATGGACTATTATTTAGTCCAAGCTCTTGTTAATGCTCATTGTTTAAATATTATAAAACCCACAGACAGACTTAACCACTTTCAACCTGAGAATCTCTATTTTGGGGCATGTCATTATATTTTCAAAATGTTTCAAACATTTTTCATTTAAAAAAAGAAAAACAGCTCTACAAGAACAGAGCGTTGCATCGCATCACAAAGCAATTGTGAGCTTGTAGAATGACTTTTGCATTATGGGTTAGCTGTAAGTTGTTTTTCTAACCACTTAAAATAAAGTTAATTTGAAGTCGAAGTTGCATGACTTTACCGCCATTACAACGTATAAAATAGGGCATTAATCTAGGAATAAAAACATACAAAGATGAAATATGGAGATACAAGGTTTCTGTCCGACACAGCGACAGCAACTGTCTTCTCTGTCTGACCTCATGTTCAAGACAGTGTTAAAGGGACTGTTTGCACTATTGTAAAAACCAGCGTGCGTGCAAAGCTGTGTTTTTAGCGCACATTCTCACAACCAAGCCCAAGGGTCACTAGCAGCGCGGTTGTACCTCCCCTCTCACATTTTAACACTTCCCACCCCTAGATCCTATGCGCTTTAATGTTGCAACAACATGGCCCTTTTCCCTTATTCATAGGCAAACCCCTCTCAAATCACAGGGGCTGCTATAGTCATGCATAGTTAATTGTTAATGCAAAATGCTTGTATCAAACGACACAGATCTTTGTCTTGTGAGAGGCAAGAAAAAAAAAAGAGGATGCCAGAATTCAGCGGAGACCATGGAATCTGGAGAGCTGTCAGTCAAACAAATTTGGATATTGCCGCTGTCAGGCACAAACCTCTTATCTCCATATTGTTTAAATGTTGTATCATAAATAAATGCCCAACTTCATTATACTACTGTGTCACAAAAAAACACACAAAAATAGCCGATCTACAATATCGTGTATTTTTTTTTTAATCCTGAAAAGTAACTGCTTTGGACAAGTTTCAACCTAACAGCGTAAATATTTTTCTTCCCATATTTTTTTCTTCAAGAGGTGCACAAATAAGGGAACATTCACTTAGGAACTTACATCTCTCTCTCTCTCTCTCTCTCTCTCTCTCTCTCTCTCTCTCTCTCTCTCTCTCTCTCTCTCTCTTTCTCTTTCTCTCTCTCTCTCTCTCTCTCCTCTATCCCTCCCTCAAATCAGAGAGGGAGGCTGCAGCTTTGCTTCGGCGGGCGTTGGATAAGCGCGGTGGTTAAGGTTTTGCTGATTTTAATGTAATGACTGGCAGCCGTAGCACCTGGCACTGTGAAATCTAGAAATTAGCACACTCGGGGGAAACAAATTGCTTTGTTGATGCAGAACCCGGTGGAAGTAAAGAAGGGAAAGGGAAGGGGAAAAAAACAACAACAAAAAAAAAACGATTTTGACATTGACTGCGGCTGCACTTGTTTTCTGCACATTTTGTTCCTTGGTAACTTTTTTCTTTTGTATGTAACACAAGGTGACTGAAAGACTGTAAAGAATTGACGTAAAGATCTCAGGATAGAGTTTCTCAGGGTTGCGGAGGGGTGGGGTTGGGGGACACAACAACTTCTGTTAACACCACAAATGCTGGTGTGTATGTGTGCACGTGCGTCTGCATGGAAGATTTGAGTATACATGCTTTTTTTTATTGTGGATACGAGCCGCATAGAAACACACTGCTAACGCAGACCTATGGTGTGTGTGTGTATGTGTGTGTATGTGTGTGCAAGTGACATTAACCTTACTCCCACCAGCTTCGCATACTCGGTTTTCGAACGAAAGTCACGTCCTACATGCACATCGACGCCCCGAACACCAAAGTCTCGCCATAACCACGTATATACTGTATTGTAGTCGTAGCAGGCTCCGTCGCTCCCGGATACTTAACCTTAACGTGCGGGAGGTCCTCGCTCGGCGCTGGTGGCACCGACGTCTCCGTCGATGATAGAGATCACTCCGTCGCGGCGGAGGCATCTCCTTATCCTGTCAATCAACACCACCCGCCCGCCCACCCATCGCCACACTTGGCAAGGCGGAGAGGAGGCAGCCTGGCAGAGAGACAGGGTGATGATGAGGAACTTGTCGCAGCCTAGCAGGGTGCCTTCCTCATCAAGCATCAGAACAAAGGAGGAGGGGCGAGGGGGCGGGGGGAGGTGGTTTAGGCTTTTAAACGCAACTCTTGTCGTGGATCGAGGGATTATAGCCACTCGCCCTCAGGGCTCTGTACTATAGTGTCTTTTCTGTTTTCGCTCGACAAAATGTTAGATGTTAGATATTAGATATCTTCGCTGAAAACTTGCATTCCCTACATAAAACCCCAACCCCCGCCCCTCCCTTTTATTTTGTTTACCTTTTTTGTATAGTTACCTTTTAACTAGTTCTTTCTAATAAAGTTATTTTTATATTTGCTCTGTAAAGCGACTTTGAGTATTTAGAAAAAGGCTATATAAATCGTATGTATTATCATTATTATAATAAAATAGCCGATCTACAAGCTTACAACCCGTAGATCGGCTATTTTCTGTGAAAGTTTCCCCCCCAAAAACGGTGCTGGAGCTTAACGCAGATGTCGTAGATGAAAGATACTTAGTTACTGTTATAACATGTATAATAACTTGTGTGAAATGTTGTGCAGTAGGCCTACAGTACTTAAGACCTGGAACGCATCTGTGTCACTTTCTGATTTGAGCTGAAAAGCATTAATTTACACTTTGGCCATTCAGAAATAGCAGATATGCAAGCTCATCGCGCGGCACCGAGTGCCACGCTACGAGCTTGTAGATCTGCTATTTTTTTTAAATCGTGAAAATATGTGTGCAAATCTTTGAATATATATTGTTTTAAAGCACAATATTTTCAGGTCTTAATGGGTTACATAAATGTACTTAGTTACTGTCCACCACTGGTGTAAAGTTAATAACGTTTGTGAAAAAAACTATGTTTTGGCCCACAATACACAACATTTAATGTTGTGTATTGTGGGCCAAAACATTGTCGATCTAAATGACAAGCCACACACGCGTTTTGAGCTTGTAGATCGACTATTCCGACCAAAGACACTTGGTGCAGACGGCAGAAAGTGGTTGAAGTACAGTTGTAACTCAAGTCCAGTTATCGGAGACAAGAGAAGTGGTTTTAGCCCCCCACCCCACCATTAGATACGCCCCCCCACCCCCTGCCTCCCGGGCAGACTAATTGGCCTGTCCCGCCTCGTTTAGGGGGCCCCTGTCCGGATGGCCCTGCCCGGCGTGGGACATCATGCACCCTCTGATCCTTCTCTTTCCATCCATCCCTCCCTCCTTTTTTTTACTCTCATTCTCTTTCAATGTACGCCTCCCCTCCTCCCCTCTCCCCCCTCCTCTATACGTCGGTGGGTAGCGTCTTCGTGTCTCCGGGGCAGCGTGTCATCGCCTGCTCCTGTTCATGGAGCTGACAGACCCTTCTCGTACGACATCGAATGTCAGCCGCGCTAGCGTAGGAGACTTAATACTGACGCGACTGTACGTCTGAGTAGCACTGTTGCGCACTTCACGTGCTACGTAGCACGTAGATGTCACATTTGGTGTGTTGATTGCGCACATTAGCGGGGCCTGCTGCGCGCTGGAGGGCACATTACTTTCATCCGCATCTCGTCAATTAATTTGAAATCCACATAAACAGGTCACGTCGCATCCCCTTCACTGCGCTGTGAAATAATGTATGTTGGACGACGGGAGACAAAGTTTGAATATGCGTAAGTATACCAGCATATACATTGCTATTATTTGAAGCCAGTGCACTGGCTCACGGGGGGGAAGAAAGAAGAAGCTTTAACATGGGAGTTGAGCTCCTTTTTTCTCTTCTCAGATCAACAAGGAGAGTTCCATATATACATAAGTTCAGATGAATTGGCAGCTATGCGGCGTTTGGTTAGCCCGAACATGAGCTGTATATATTTTGTTGTGTCCTTTGAAGTGTTCGGTTTGCGTTCGCCTCGCTGCGTAAACATCGGAGCATAACCCAGCGGAGACCTCGCGGTGCATTCCGACTACGGCGGGATGAAGGCCTCAGGTGCGCAAAGCGCTACGTACACACATCGACGCGAGGCTTTACAAACCGCCATCAAGCCAGCAGAAGTTCTATTCTTTCTGGTTTGCATGGTGGTGGTGGGCTGCTGCATACGTGTTCTATCTGTTCTATCACCGACCAACACACCGCAGGTACATTCTCCCTTTATAGGCACAGATGGCAATTAAAACAGAATACGTGGAGAAAAAAAAAAAACACACATTGGTGGGGGTCTCGCAAAACAACGCTTTTATCATAGAGAAAAAGACCCCCGCAACACCCCCAACCAAGTTAGATATTTGGTTTGAAAAAAATGAGAAAAAGGAGACAAACTGCAAAGTTGGCCAGCGAATCAAGACGGGTAGCAGGAGTACGTCTTATTTATATCTTCTTGCTGGAGCTCTTTCAAGGTGCTGGCAGCTTGAGATAATCCAGTGGGCGGTTGAATCACATAGCAAGTGTCCTAATGTCATCCACACAGACCCGCTGTCTTCCCCATACGTTCCATGAGATGGCTGGCCAACGAGTGCTCTCTATATTAACCACTTAAGCCCCTCCACTGTATCTTTAAGCGGTTCATGTTCATGTCACTCACCCCCTCTAGATCGGTGTATGTATTTTGGCCGCGGACCCCCCCATTTGAAAAGTGGTTGTGTCGGGGACCGCCATAATTGAAAATCTGTGTACATTGTTAAAAAATAAAATCAAAATTATTCAAAATCTTTTGATAGTAAAAATAGAAATATCTAGCGTGGCATCGCGACCCGTTGTGGTCTTGTAGATCGTCTATTTTCGAATATAGGAAGTATAAAATACGGTTAAAGCAGTTCAACTAATTTTGATGCTTTATTAACACAATTTGCTAGAGACCCCCTGGAAACCCCTCAAGGAGCCCTGGGGGTCCCCGGTCCCCACTCTGAGAACCACTGCCCTATCTTATACTTCTTCGGACGACAACAACTTTGATTTGACTGTGCCTTCCTGTTATTTTTGTTCCTTCCTTCTCTATTCTCTCTATCCCTGCTAACTATTTAACTGCAATGTTGAGAACTCACACAAACAAATAAGTTCACCCACTCTTAATAAAGTTAATTCTGATTAAGAGTCTTTCGTAGCAATTATACAGTACAAGCTCACAACCCCTGAGCTTCTAGATCTGCTATTTGGCCTAATGATATGACCAAAATAAAATATATTGTTGCGGTCTCTTAACTCCATATTCTAACTTTTTGTGTTTTTTTTTTGTGAATGTAATGCCCTGCTTGATCATACATACTACAGTGTCACACAAAAGCATCAAAAGTAGCCTATCCACAAGCTCGAAACACGTCTCGAAACGACATATTTTGAGCTTGTAGATCTGCTACTTTTCCTATTTTAGAATTTGAATCCTAAAAAACGTTTTTGGATATAATATGAGGTTTCCACCTGACAGAGACGATATACAGATATGTGTCTGGCTGATAATCATTACCCAAAGTTCATTTGAATATCTCTAAAATATAGACATTACACTATTTCCAAGTAAGGAGTCGAGTAACTATAATTAAAATAAGTTCTCCTATAAGTCATGGAGGCTAAACGTGTGTCTTGCTGGGATGTGTTACTTGGAATGGAACAGGCAAACATACCTTCTATGAAATCCCCTCTATAGGGACCAATGTCAACGGACATTTCTTGTCACAACACAGCGTGCCGCTAACAATCAGCCACACTGTACATTACAACCGTGTGCCGACGCCGCACTCGACGTTAGCCGAGCTGATTTCCCCACAATCTAAATCAATTGTCAATCCATCCATCTCCCAGTGCCCGCCGCCTTTAGTCTCCCAGCCCTCCCATCTCGCTAAGGAAGCCATTACTCTCGGCTTGCACGGTAACCTGCGCGCGGAGATTGTACAATTAAAACCTTATTTCTGCTGAAGGAAATTAGATTTAATGAACGGCGGAGGCCGGGCAACAACAGATGGTTCGTCTTATTGGAGGCACAAAGATAGACTGGGTTTGTTTGAACGCCTTCAGATCAAATGCCAGCGGTTATCAATTAGGACTGGAAGGTAAGCTCCTGACAACATGAAACAGGCATCGGGGCCGACAGGCAGGGGCCCGCTCCGCGCTAGCCCCTCACCTTCACTGCTGTTGGTAATGAGGGGCCCCGCAGACGCTATAGAAGCAAGATGTTAAAGCTCTGCAAAGTGATAAGCAGTGCAAAATGGAGACAGGCGCGAAAGGCGTCGGCGATGCGCGCGCCACGCGTTCGCCACTTTCCCGGTGTCACCGGCTCTCGCGACGTCGCAGATGTTGCATAACGGTAATTGAGGAATCTTCTGACGAGATGAGGAGTAGTTTGTGGTTTAGTGCCATCTTGTTTGCCCGCCCATGCGTCGTGTGCCGTTAGCTTATTTCTGCCAATGATACAGATCCTTCCAGAAAACCGAGGTGACGGTGGAAGCCCACCGTTATGGGTGGGGTGGACGATTTCCGTTTCCCTTCATGTACTGTACACACAGACACACTTTTAATTGAAACACAGTCAGGGAGTAAAAAAAAAAAAAAAAAAAAAAAAACGGTAAGTTTTCCCTCATTTACTTAGTGTGCGCAATGTATTCTTAATCATATAAAAATTACGGGGAAATAAGAATAATTAAAAAATGGAAAAATTTCAATACTTTCGGGAAGAGGCTACTTCCGCGCGTCACTCTGCTTCAAAGAAAAAAGATAAATGATGATGCCATTAAAAGTGAACTAATTAAGGAAGGCTTCTTTTAAGAACTCATTAACTGCAACCTCATTTACATAATGATGCATATTAATTAAGTTTTAATGAATCTGAATTTCCACCAAGCCGCTTTTCTTTGGCTGTGGAACAAATTGAACAAATTATTTAAAAGTGTTCTTGAATCTACTTTTCACACCAAAGGGGGGTTGGGGGGAGGGCGGGGGGGGGGGGGATGCAGTCATTTGTAGAAAATCATATTTTTTTCCCTCAGCCTGGCCCATCTGTTAATTATTTTTAAATGTAATCATTTACCCTTTGTTTTCAAAACCTCGGAGATTCGCTCACTTTCCAAACCCCCCCCCCCCCCAATCGGGGAGGTATACGGGAGCGGCGGTAAATATTGCAGAGTGTATAAGTGTGAGTTGCATGATTAAAAGGCAGTCGTTTTTTTCCCCGAACAGACAGAGAGGAGACTTTAGATGAGAGATTGCGTTTCAGCTTGCTGTCATATGGGGATGTCAATCGCTTAAGGCTTCAATGGATCGTCTACCGTGTTCACACACACTCGACACTGTAAAAATCCTCGGTGTTTCATTTTAACTCTGAGACTGTACAAATGTAACCAAATGGACCCGTAAGGGTCCATTTGGTTACATTTGTACAGTCTCAGAGTTACAAACGTATAAATTAAGAGTATAACTCCCGGTATAGACGCCAGGCTTTTGCGTTTCCTGTTCTTTTGTTTTTGTGCACAGAAGTCATGTGACCAAGCCACGGCAAATGTTTTAAATAATAATGTTTGCTAACTCTCTTAACTGCGTCTTCAAATGGCGTCGGGATAATAACATCTGTATGTGGGATAAGCAGCAAAAAAAAAAACACAGAGTTGGAAGCAAAATAATCGTATTTATGAAATACATCATTGATATTCATTACATGTGTTTAACTCACGCTAGTCATTAATTCTCATCAACCCATATAACAAGAGGGAATGTTTACCTTATGGTTAATTGGCTGAATAGCCGCATTGATCGAAGGCCCATTTGTTTCCGAAATAATTGAATTACAGAAAACTATAAGAACAATACACACAGGGGACGTGTTTCAAGTTTGTAATAACACATACAGCGGTTGCTCATGTGCGTGTATCATCTGTTCACGATTTTTGCATTTCTTCTTTCCATACATTGTGTGTGTGTGTGTGTCATTTCTGAGCGCAATAAAGAGCGGGGTGCATTTATTTCTGAGGGAATGATGTCGACAGCTGGTGCTATATTTCACATGTTCATGTGTTTTCAGCCATGAGGAGGGAAAAAAAAACAACAACACAGAAAACGGTACAAGCCCGGCCTTGTTTTCCAGAGTTGCTCTCTCACAACACACGCACACACACGCGCACACACACGCACACACACGCACACACACACACACACACACACACACACACACACACACACACACACACACACACACACACACACACACACACACACACACACACACACAGAGAGGCAAACACACACAGAGAGAGGCAAACACAAGCGGGCACACCCACCTGTTCTGCAGGTGAATTTGGGAATAGAGGCAGGGGGGGGGGGGGGGGGGCGCCCTGGGACGCGGGGTCTTTCACGGATAGGAGGAGGGTCCGGGCCACAGGAGAGCGCTCAACATATAAGCACCGTGCCACAAACAGCGCGTTTTCCCCCCAGCGCGTCCCGGGCGGATTGATTGGCTGAGAAAGCTCTCTCCGAAGGGCTAAAACCCCCCGGCGCTGGCCCTGGAGGGACCACCCTTCCGTCATATGGTGTGGCGGCCGCCACGCACACACACACACACACACACACACACACACACACACACACACACACACACACACACACACACACACACACAAACACACAAACGCCATCAGCCCCCCCCTCCCTCCCTCCCTCCCTGGTGGTGAACTGGGGAGCCTCCTCAGAGAAACCCACCCGCCCCTCCTCGTCTCCCCCACCCTCCCGCCAACGCCACAACGCGCTCGGCGTTTTGGCCGGGTACTCCTGGCGACGCGCGCATCACGCCGCCGCCGCCGCCTACCTCGGGGGGAGGTCAAGGAGTCGGGGCGATTCAGACGAGACAAGCTGGCGACGCGGTGTAACCGAAAATGGAAAGCAGATGTTCGTTAATTAGGGGAAATGTGACTGACAAGACTCGAGCGTCGAGGTACACGGAGCTCGCCCGGCGCCGTAGCAGCTGTTGTTATACCCCGACTTCATTGTCAGCCTCGTACACAAGTCACAGCTTCCCCGCGGAGCGCAGGGGGGGGGGCGCGGCGGCGGTGGCTCCGCGCTAGAACGCCGACAATTATCAAAATAGAATTAAAGCTTGATTGAATCGAGCATATTTTCTCCGGAATATGTTTTTTGGGGGTGTGTGTGTGTGTGTGAGCGCGCTCCGACGACACACGGGCATCCTCCCACCATCCTCCAGAATTTTTGCGTTTTTTATTTTCCTCTCCTTTCACCCTCCCCTCTTTCCGCTCCCCTCCCCCCCCTCGTTTCCTCCGGTGTGATGGTCTCGCCATCTTAGCAGCTGTGTGAAAGTGTTACAAAAAGGAGTCGATGAAAAAATAAAACAAGGAGGCAAAAAAAATAAAGAATCTCTTATTTGGAGGATCGCACATTTGCCTGGATCACCCCCCCCCCCCCCAGCACCCCTCTACCCCCCTATCTCCCCCTCCCCACGTCAGATAAAAGTATACCACCCCCCCCCCCCCCTCCTCCCTTTTCGTTCTGCCTATCCCCCGGAATATCACTCATATTCAATTGTTGATGAGTTGAGATCGGTGATGATGAATAGAGAAGCTCATCTGCATTTTATTGCAGCCTTCCCCGCCTTTTGTGGAAAAAGCAGCCCAAGTCCCTCCCGGTGCTCTCTGATATTTTCAAAGAGTATAGCCTTGTTACCTCCTCCCGTCTCCCGGCAAAAAAATGCCGAATGCTATGCGAGAGAGAGAGAGAGAGAGAGAGAGAGAGAGAGAGAGAGAGAGAGAGAGAGAGAGAGAGCTCAACCACTCTAAACAGCCCATGGCTGCTGCCAATGCTAAAATACATAATCGTCGCTTTCGGATGTCATCCTCCTACGTCCCGAACCCGTCACTTTTCGGGAAACTGAAAGGAAATGTTCGGATAAAGTGAAAATAGCCGATCTACAAGCTCACAATGCGTCGCGGTGCGACACATTGTGAGCTTGTAGATCGGCTATTTTCACTAGCTTTAGCTTGACAACTTAAAAAGTTGAAATTGGGGAGATAGGAGGTCCCTGCCAGACAGCGGCGATACGTAGCATTGTAAAGGCCAGACACTGAAGGGTGCAAAGTGGATTTCAATGCTCGCTCTGCGTGAAAAGACATCAGACTTGTGAGACCTATTGATCGGAAACACGGGTCCTCGCCTTTAACAAAAAAAAAGAAAAGAAAAAAGAAGGGAGTCAATTGGGGACACGTTTAATCATTTCCACTGATGTAACCATTCTAAACCTGGCGTCCCTATTTTTCGGCACGTCATTATAGGCAAAGGTTTTGGGAACTATTGCTTTTAGACTGGTTATTCTCGCCATGCGACACCATCGCACGTTGAACTATGGAATAGGACTTTGCCCCCCTGTCTAATTATTTCAACGTATATCGTCCTCACAGTTACATTTCGCGATGTCGCCGTGTTCTCGCGTGTCTTCATACAAAAGGGATTTCTGCTTTTGTTTCAGGTCTCGAGGGGTTAAAATGTGAAGGGTGTCGAAACACACTCACACACACACACACACACACACACACACACACATACACAACACTCACACACACACGTGCAGACATTTTCAGATGCACGTATGCCCACAGATGCTGAATCAAACACACACACACACACACACACACACACACACACACACACACACACAGCACACGCACAGCACACACACAGCACAGCACAAAGCACACCTCCGGTCAATGTTGTAATGGTGTGAAATTGATGAATGGCTAGACATTAGGCCCATTCAAACAACAGATGTTAATTCACTTCACGTGTGCATTATCAGATCATTTGTGTCAGCCAGTGGAATATGAATGACTCAGATTATCTCAGATTTGGGGCCTCCCCTGACAGACCACCGCGTCGTAGGGCCCTCCAGGTATCACACACACACACACACACACACACACACACACACACACAGAGTGTACGATCGCGCATGCACGTGTTTTATGCATGATGTCTGTACGTATGTGCATGTGCCTACATGCATGCATTGTGTGTCTTGTGTGCCCATAAGTACATGAGTGTGTGTATATATCGATGTGAATGTCATTCAGAAAGTGCCATTACGTACGTGTGTGTGTGTGTGTGTGTGTGTGTGTGTGTGTGTATATCAATGTGAGTGCCATTCAGAAGTGTCATTACGCGTGCATGTGTGTGAGGAACAATCACTCTCCAGGAGGACGTCATATAGCCCTCTAGGGCAGCAGGGCTGCACAAAATGATGCCAACAAACAGCTATACCGTGATACTTAATCCACATGTATGCATGAAGGAGCTAATGGAAGACGCGGGAACAGAATAGAGTAGAACTTTAGAATAAAACCCCTTTTCCCTACACAATGTGAAATGTTGTATATGGCCTTGACTAAATATCGTTGCTGCCGGGCAGAAACCTCTTATCGCCATATTCTAACTTGTTGTGTTTTTCTCGTAAATTAACGCCCTACTTGATCATACTGCAGCGTCACACGAAAGCATAAAAAGTAGCAGATCTACAAGCTCTAAACGCGTCGCTTCGCGCCGCGTTTAGAGCTTGTCGATCTGCGACTTTTGCTAGTTTTGAATTTGAATTTGAAAAAGTAACAGTGTTGGACACATGAGGTTTCCACCCGACAGAGACGATATATAGCATTAATTATTGTAAAAAATATTAAATAATGGAGAGCGATTATAAATGATCTAGTTGACATGATACACATGAAGTCTAGTAAGCAGCAGAAATGCAGAATAGATTCATGTTGGGGTGGTTTCTGCTAATGTGTGTGCTGCTGTGGTATATATGATATTTAATATAATAGTATATATTAATTAGCATCACTAGAAATTAAGGTAACATTGGACATTTCTGCGAACTGCTGGACTCATGGACGAAGATCATTTTATCAAAATGTGTTCCATTGGCCCGGACCGCCCGGGCACTTAGGCTCTAATGTAGCCTGACAGCGTGTCGCGGGTTCGAGTCCCGTTCCCGACGGTCTTTGCTGCATGTCTCTCCCCATCTCTCTCACCCTGTTTCCTGTCCATTTCAACAATACACTATAAATAAAGGCAGAAAAGCCCCCCAAAAAAATCTGTAAAAAAAAAAAAAAAGTTCCGTAGCAGGTCAACTCAGTGGTCAGTTGCCTGGGTCAAAGCGAACACTTGTTACCTAGAGTCTGTGTGGGCTAAATCAGTGTTTCAGTTTTCAGGCCAAAAACCAAAAGTCTCCCAAACATACAAACATACATTATGAAGCCCTATTTCAAAACCACACATTGATGTGAACTTGTAGCTTGACAATTTTTACTATTTGTTTTTTTTAGAAAATGTTACTTTTCCTTTGAAAATATTTTGGAAATAATAAAAACTAACTATTGTAGCAAGTTTTTTGGGGGATATTTACTGTCAACCCATACAAACAGGTCTCTGACCCCCCCAAAAATGGTTTGGAAGTGTTAGGGAACCACTGGGCTAAATCTTTCCTTCACAGCTGTACTGAATGAAAGCCTGGCAGGAGTTATTTTTATTCCCTTTACCGAGCCAAAGCGTAAAGGGAAGAGAACAGACCCACCCGTCTGCCCGCCCGCTCCGCCCCCCTCCCCCCCGCCCTGCGTATACGTATACGCGCACGCATACAGCGTCCCCGGAGGGCTACAGCCGAGGCAGCAAAACAAAGAGAAATATTTCAAAAAAAGAAAGAAAGAAAAAATAAAGTGCCGCGTTGAGAATAACTCTGGAATATGAAAGCGCGTCGGACTCCAAAGAAAGAAAGGGGAAAAAAGTTGCGTGCTAGGAAACTGCCGGCAACCACCAAGGTGCTGTAATTGGGTCAGGTTGAGAGGCAGGGGAAAAAGTTAAACTTTCGGGACCTCTTTTTAGTTTGTTTCTCCTAACTTACAACACTTTGAGAGCTTGTACATCTGCAATTTCTTAAAAGTTTTATTTTTCATCTTGAAAGTATTACGAATGTTTTTTTTTTACACAAATCTTCTCTTCTGGGTCCCTTGCACAAGATGGGGGTCCACTGCCAAATACACATCAATTTGGGGGTCCTTGACATGAAAAGGTTTGAGAACCACTGACCAATAGGACGGCCAGGGGCCCTGTTACTGCATAGGCAGAGGGGCCCACGTAGTTGAGCGTTGACCTATATAAATGTTTTTGTAAATTTGCGACCCAGGACCCCTGGTAATCAAGGGCCCAGCTAGTGGGCACTGGCCCCATTAGCGCAGTCCGTAAGAAAAGTAAGTGGTTCAAACCGAGACATCTTCGTCACGTCCGAGGGTGAACCCGGCGCGGCCCTCGCCGTGACGGAATGGAGGCTGACTTCTCGCATGTCCAAGCTCTCGGCGGCCATCCTTTATTTTGCCCCTTTGGGGCCTAAGTGTGAGCATCAGGCATGTGCTGGCCTCGTTAGCCCCCGCGGGCATGTGTGTGTGTGTGTGTGTGTGTGTGTCTGAGGGGACACACACTCTCTGGCCACATGTCCGGGCCTATCAGTCCATGCCTCGCTGAAGGCCGCATGCCAGAGCAGCTGGATGCACAGAAGGAGCCGGCCAGCCGGTCGGCCGGCCAGCCCAGCCAGGCGTCATGATCATGCGGCCTGACTGGGACGGGGCTGGGGCCATTATCACCCAGCGTCCGATGTGAGGTGTCAGGCTATGGGCTGGCCGCTGGCCATTTGGGATGACACTTCCTCTATAGTGGCTGCAGTGCGGGGGCGAGCCGAGGCGAGCGCGGGTCGTGCTGCTTCTCTCTCTCTCCGGTCTACTGGGACAGTGGTACTCAACCTGTGGGTCGGGACCCCTAGGAGGGAGTCCACTCCTCACATGATTTTGGGGGGTCCCCAGATGAGAGTACGGTGACAATTTAAGGACTTTTAAGACCTTTTTAACACCTAACAAGAAAGAAAAGAAAGGAAAGGAAATGAAAAATGGCCATTACACACAGACAGACAGACAGACACATTAAAACCTGGGAGCTGACTAGTACAACCACAGTCTTATGCTGTTGGCCACTAAGCAGCTCCACTGGAGCAGTTGGGGTTCAGTGCCTTGCTCAAGGGCACTTCAGCGGTGTTGGGGAAGTGGTGAACATACACTTCCCCACCCAGATTTTTCCTGCCGGTCCGGGGATTCGAACCAGCAACCTTCCGGCAACGAGGGCGCTCCTCTAACATTTAGGCCACCACGGCTTGTCAGGGTGCTTGTCACAGTTCAAATATGATTATTTTGTGGGGTCAAGGTTGAGAACCACTGTACTGGGAGATGGTGGCCCGTTCACAGGGTGGGTTGGGGGTGGGGGGATTGCGCAGAATCAAGTATCAAGAGGAGTGTATTATTTGTCACTCACTCATACAGGTGCAAGCAGCAAAATGTTACACAAAGACCGTGCTAACACCACGATACAACAGGATAAAACATAAACAAATTAAAAATAAGACAATTATAGATAGGATAAAAGTTAAAAGTACAGGTAAAACGGCAGGTATGGTATCTTCAGCAGCATTAGGGAATGTGCAAGAAGGCAAATACATCAGTTTCACTTGTCTATTTCACTAGACATGAGGATCATATTATCATCAGTCCGGAAGATGATGGTCTCGCTGTTGTGGGCAGACAGCTGTCACTGCGTCCAGGGGCCAGTTGGCTGGACGGAGGGACGGACGGACGGACGGACGGACGGACGGACGGACGGACGGACGGTGAGGAAACAGCAAGGGCGAGACAGAGAAATTATGTTTGTGTATACTGCATGCCTATAGAGATACACACACACAGCAAAATCCTGTGTTAACTGAATGTTGAGAGTATAAAAATGGAAGCAAAGGCGGGTAAAATTCTTTTTTCACAGTCTCTGAGTTACTGAGGATTGTACAGATGATACATATCAGAAAGACATTGGAAAAGTGGGGGCCAGTGGGGGGCATTGTATGTGTGTGAGCAGAAAGAAAGCGTGTCCACAATTCAACTGCATCCACATGCATGTTTAAACTGCGTGCACAAATTGAAAGAGGCCAACTTCCAGTTTGACCACCTCCAGGCTGTGTCCGTCCCGCCCAGACAGCTTGGAACCCAGCCTGGCTGTAATGGGACTAATGGGGCCGGATATCAGCGCGGGGCGCCGGCTATCGCCTGTGACAGGGAAGCCCCTTACCATTTGACCGCCTACGCCCCGTGTCCACCCCCCCCCCCTCCCCCCCATAACTGCAGAATATGGTGGAAAATGTAATTAATTAACAATGAGTGAACACACTGGACGAGAGCTGGACATTAAGGCTATCATAGCTGAAGAGGGTTGACATACGCTAGGCTCTGTGGCCACTCTGTGTGTGGGTGTGTGTGTGCGTGTGCGCGTGTGTGCGCGTGTGTGTTTGTGTGTGTGAGCGCGTGTGCGTGTGTGTGTGTGTGTTTGTGTGTGTGTTTGTGTGTGTATGTTTCCATGGATATCCATCTGTGTGTGAGTGTGGGTGTATAGACTACGCACATGTGTCAAATCCATTGTATTTATGTGAGAGTGGCTTTGTGTGTGTGTGTGTGTGTGTGTGTGTGTGTGTGTGTGTGTGTGTGTGTGTGTGTGTGTGTGTGTGTGTGTGTACACATGCTCATGTCCATTTTATGGTAAGAATCTGTAAAGGAAAATACAGTGTGCATATACTGTATGGGTCTGAGTTCATATACTCTCACTTGTATGTGCACGCACATGCATGTGTGTGTGTGTGTGTGTGTGTGTGTGTGTGTGTGTGTGTGTGTGTGTGTGTGTGTGTGTGTGTGTGTGTGTGTGTGTGTGTGTGTGTGTGTGTGTGTGTGTGTGTGTGTTTGTGTGTGTGTGTGTGTGTGTGTGTGTGTGTGTGTGTGCGTGTGCGTGTGCGTGTGTGTGTGCACCCGGGCCCCCCGGTTCATGCGGGCCTCTGGACAGTGATGTTATTTCCTCTGACCAGCGTGCAGTGGGACGGCGGCTGACCCTAATTGCTGTAATTCAGCGTTGCAGCCACACTGTGTGGCTGGGCCGCCCCGGACCCCTTGGATCTGTCAGCCACGATTGGCCAGCTTCGGATCAAAAGACAACCTCCATTAGGATGGCCCCCGGGCGGCCAGGCCCAGGACGGGGCCAGAGATAATGAACATGCCCCGATAAACGCTCCCATTAAGGACGCTAAACACACTAACTGTCCACGCTGTGTCCACAATGTGGGCCTGGGGGCGTGGAGAGGGGCCGACAGAGGGACGCACACACACACACACACGCATGGACGGAAGGACGGACGGATAGATGGACAGCTAGATAGATAGATAGACGGCCAAACAGACGGATGGACAGACGGATAGATGGATGGCTAGATGGATATAGTAGATATAGATCGGTGATTCTCAACCATTTTAATTTCAAGGACCCCCCAGTTTGACATGCATTAGGCTACGGACCCCCATTTAGAGGCAATTCTATCTCTGGGATCCCAATTTATATTGTACAATCAATGTTAATTTAACTCTGAGAGTGTACAAATGGAACCAAATGGACCCGTTAGCGCACAGAAAGCGCACGCTGCGTTCATGATTTGAGACATTTTGTTCAAAACAGACCAATCCTGCAAAATTTGGAAGCCAACCTTAGCCAATCAGGATGGAATATGACAAATCAGACAGATCAGTCTTGATCACATGATATGACTATAAAGATACTGTGTACCGATTTACGGGATGTTTGGATAACATCTGTAAGAGTAATATCCAAAAAAGGGTTTTGCACAAATCGGCCTCCTGGTGGCGCTATAACAGGCCCATGCAAAAAAGAGAGGTTCTGAATTGGCACCCAGGGAGTGTGTGTGCACAGTTTCGCAGCAACCGGGCTAACGGTGCCGGAGATTAGCCGCTCGCAGACAGATGGACACACGGACGGACGGACGGACGGACGGACGGACGGACAGACAGACAGGGGGTAAAACATACTCTCTTGCCATGCCTTTCGGCCTGGCGGAGACAATAATGCACTGGCCATGAAAGACATTTCCACACATGTGCCTCATTGCAGACAGGTTGACAAAACTAATGGCTGTGTGTGTTTTTAATGTAATTGAATAGGTGGTCTCCGGAGAGGCAGTTAGCAATGGCACATGGTGCTTAAGCCCGGGCTGCTGTTAATCATGACGTAGATACGCACAAATTACATGTCGCAGCCAAAAAGCCAGGAGGCAGGATATACAACCCGGTGCACTGCTTCGTCACCCATCAAACAGCAAGCAAACCGTCCCTTATACCAGCATGAGAAAGTGCTTTTAGTCAGTCAGCCTTTTCATTTAAAAAATAAATAAAAAAACATATGGCCAGAACATTCATTCAGCTCACTTCAGAAACCAACCTATGGTGCTTTCAGTAGAAACGTATCCCTATTTTGGTCATCATGATTATAGGCAAAATATTTCCTTTCTGTTTCTTTTTTCTTTTTCTTTTTTAATGTTTTGTAAAACAGGGCATAAGTCGTTAAAATTGATTGGCCAATCATTTTATATTCACTATGCGAAGAAACACACCTTTATGGAAATGTTTACGTTTTTATTGAATGAATAGAATGTAATGGAGGGAGGGCTAGAGGGTTCTTATGTGGGGTTACCGCTGAGTTGAGACAGAAAGCCCGTTTCGGCAGACACGCTATTACGTTTTGAGCTTCATGCAATACCTCTTGTTAACCAGTTGGTGTCGAACCCCAGCATAGGAATGGAATACTAGGGTTCACGTGGTTAAATATGCCAAGTAATGCAACACATCTAAATGCAATGGATTGTGAAAAAGGTTAATGCCATATAATATCCTATGAAAAGCATATTTTGCACAGATTGGCTTCTGGTTAGTTTAATGTCGAAAACTGCCATGTTCCGCATTTGATTCATACAATATCATACGAAAATAGGTTAACTTTTCATGACTACGTCTGCTAATTTGCTGTTAGATCAGGTTGTGCTACTTTTGCTCTGTAGGGGCGAGATGGAGGCGCACTAATTGGACAGACCGATCAGAAATGCAGATTTCACAAGTTCACTGAGATGAGACTCAATCTAACTTATAGCACTGTTCACTGCTGCCAATGACGGCTCGCATGTCCCAAGGGGATAGCGGCAGACAAAAACAAATCCCTAATTATTCTACATTTGTCAATCAGACACTCCAGATAATCCAATAATGGAAAGGCAAAGCCAACTAGAGTGTATGCTGCATGGTTGAGCTGAAAGCAGCTGGAATGTTTATGGGGGGGGGGGGGGGGGGGTAGGCATATATAGACATAGTCCAGAAAGAAAGAAAGAGTCCTGTTCTTAAAGCCTTATATGTAACTTTTTAAATGAATAAAATGTAATTCTTTCCAATCTGTATGGTAGAGTATGTTCATACAATATAACTTGTATAATTGGGGTGGTTGTATTTTGTCTCCCTCCTCTTCTATTGAGACATTTTGATTGTGTCAAAGGTCATGTCTCACCTAGGCACAGGATCTGACAAAATATTTGACCTGTTGGTCAAGATTCATTGTATCCCCTGAGCAAGCATCGGCTCTATTAGCTCAATGGTAAAAATCTCAGCACTTGCACAGGAAACAGCAGCAATATGTCTTTATAATCCATATATTTTTCCACCAATATATCAGTAGAGATTAATAACACATTGAAATAAATAAGAATATGTTGGGAAAAATTGCTCCGAGATAACCAATCATGCTTCAAGACATGGATGATTCCTTGACTGAAAATCACAGTAAGGCGCAAGGTAAGATAGCAACAATGTTAATATGAGTGATTAGAATTTTAGGTTAGCTACTGTATATGAGGAGAAAATTGTGACTCTTTAGTTAAACTGAGGATAATTATCTTGAACAATATGTCTACACCTCACCAATGATGAACGCTAAGGCGCTAACATGAGCTTTGTGTACTAATGTTTCTGAGATTGATATAGCAGCGCCAGCTGAGAGCTAAATACGTGATTGGCGTAGCAGTGTAGTTTGCTGCCCACATCCTTAAAAAACGACTCCCCTACTCCATACCGATGTGTGGAAAAATAATTGGTCCTTTTTTTACTAAAGAACAAACAATTTTGCACAGGCGATAATCATATTGCTGCCCACAGGTGGCTATACTGTAAACAGTATAGCTTTTAGCTATAGCCCAGAATTAGTGTTCCTACAGAACAATCCTCCTTTATACAATTGGAAATGCAGTTCTGGGTATCTCTGTGTGAGAGGTTGTGGCTTTGATCTCGTGATTCACATCTTGACTGGATACCTGCATATTATGTGTCTTTAAAATGTCCTCACACACTGTATAGTAGGTACATGTGACCTCTGTGTTTCTTTTAGGTAGGCATTTAGCTGTTAACCGATTGAACCTCAGCCCCAAGGGGCTGACATTCAGTGAAAATAGGAGTGAAATGTCACATAACATTTGCAGCGAAAATAGGAGGGGGTCTAGTATGGAGCCCTTGGGAATCCGGTCAAAATATGTACAGTATAGGGTAGGGTTTAAGTGGATAAATTATGGATTGTGCAAAGAGTACACCATATAAAGACAATCAAAACCTTTTGCCATGATCTGTTCTGCCATAGGATTAGCAGTTATTGTTTTATGTTTGGATTTAAGTGTAGGGTTTCAGGTTTCCAGTACAATGCACACACAATACAATAAAATGCAATAGCCTACGATACAATACACATGCAACATATATGAGCATACAACACAGCTATTCGGCTATTTTCGGTGAAGATATTTGGTGTAGGTGGACAACAAAGAGGGAGCCATGTACAGACCCCTGGGGTACCCCAGTCAACGAAGAGTATAAGTGGCTCAAATGTAAACTGTAATAATGAGAACTGGAAGATGGCTCTCGTGGTGCAGACACATGTGACAGCTGCCTACAGTCAACCAGGGCAGCAAACAAACAAGGCCCGCAAACTAACCCACTAAGACCTGAAGCCGATTCTACTCTCATGTCAAGGACCCCCAAAATGATATGTATCTGGCCGCGGACCCCCATCTCAAAATATTTTGTTCCAGGGACCCCCAGAAGCAAAGAGTTGAGTAAAAAAAATTTGCTTTAAAAAATATATATATTCAAAGATTTGCACACATTTTCACGATTTTTCAAAAATAGCAGATCTACAAGATCAAAGCGCGTCACTCGGTGCCGCGCTAAGAGCTTGTATATCTGCTATTTTTGAATAGCCAAAGTGTAAAATAATCATTTTTTAGCTCAAATCAAAAAGTGACACATGCGTTCCAGGTCTTAATGGGCTAAGCGACATCGAGACAGATCTAGCCTCAATCGCCACTGTCCGTCTTCATGGAGAATTTGTTTTTCTTTCTTCCTTGTGTCCTCTCTGTTTTCTTTTCTCTCCCAGCCCATTTTTCTCTTACGGGCAATCTCCCATTCCTCATATACATGTGCTCAAATTGATGTCCTCTTTACAAGCGAGCATAATGACCGCGGCGACAGCAATACCTGTAAGTGAGGGATAATTACAGCGTCAGACACCACCAACTGGGACGCTTTCTCTGCGGCCCCCAACAACATGCAGCTTCAGCCTCAATAGCACTCGACGCCTTCCCACCAATGAGGCCCAGAGTTTGATTAAAATTTTTGTTCATTTTGCTACTGCTTCATCTATTAGGATAAGCGACTTGTTCGGGTGTGTGTGTGTACATATATGTATATATGTTTATATATATATATATATATATATATATATATATATATATATATATATATATATATATATGCATACATACACACACACACACACACACACACACACACACACACACACACACACACACACACACACACACACACACACACACACACACACACACACACATATATATAGTATACACACATAGGGGCCGGTACAATTTAACATTGCTACCCCGCTGCTAGGCATGAAAGGGAACAGTGGGCTCCTCTCCATCATTTGCTACCTGTACAAAGCTGCCGCCGAGGATTGTGGGTAATGTGTTTCTGCTTCCATTTCTCTTTCATTCTCTCTCCATCTCCCTCTCTCCCTCTTTCTTTGTCTCTCTGTCTGTCTCTGTCTCTCTCTCTCTCTCTCTCTCACACACACAGACATAAGAGTCAGATGTCATTGTTAGGTTGACGCACACACATGTGCACACATGCACTCACACGCGTGCACACACACACGCACACACATGCACGCGAGCGCGCAACATTGCTGCCCGAGTGCAACTTGTGTTACAAAACGCCTGTGCACGAAAGAATAGGCGATGTGGCACTGCCTTCAAACATAAACCAACTCGGTCACAACCTTTGGCGTACAGAAGGATACAGTGTTGTGATCATGCTTGATCAATTGGCGTTGAAGCCTACCACTCGCCACGAAACACAATGGAAATTATGACAAAAACCAGGGATGTTCAGCAGCTGTTGGGGCTACAGCACATGTGAAATAAATTACAATAGCCACTCTCATTTCAGTCGTAATGTGTTATGACTGAATCCGTCTTTGAAAGTTGTCTGCCGTCTCTTTTCTTAAATAATATTATCTCTTTTGATCTGTGATTATCTCTCTCACTTATTAACTTCGATTTGTTATTATGGCGATGATGAAATGAACACTTTCAAACGACACTCGCAAATCCGTGACAAAAGGCTTTGCAGAGTCTTTACAATGATTATCGTGTCTCATTAGTACAGATTTCACACAGAGGACTGGAGAACATTATCAAAGGCGTCTCAAGTCGAGGCTCGACGTTCAACCGGAAGTCATCAAATGAGCCGAGCGTCGGAGAGAGAGAGAGAGGAGAGAAAGAGCCCCCGAAGTTCCAAACAACTTCTCAGAGAGTGGCTGTGGGGTGGGGGCGGGGTGAGGAATGAGAAAAAAAGAAAGAAAGAAAAACATCACCGGGAAAACAAAAGAGAAAAGGACAAGTTTCCGTTGTGAAGCACAAAGGTAAAAGCTATGCAGATGTGTCTTTCGCTCTTTTTCCCCCCGCGTTTCTTCTTATCCCTCCATTTTCCCAGGTGACAGGTATGTCAGGGCACCTGAAAGCCCCCTTGCAGTATAATTACGTGCCATTTCTATATCTTCCCCCCCTCAAGCAAAAAGAAGAGGTGTTGCTCGGTACAGGAGCGTTGTGCGCTGCTATCAGATCCAACCGCGACTCGAGCACACAGGAACCCTGGGGAATCGCATTGGCAACAAAGCCCCCCATCTCCTCGCCTTTAAATATCTCTAAGTACAACTGCCCCCCCCAGCCCTTCTTACCCCGCAACCACACCCCATCGCTCCAAGCCATTCTCCTTCTTCTTTTTCTCTGCTCCCTCTGTGTCTCCACCACAAAAAAAGAAGAAGTCTGTTGTTTTCAGGGCTTTTTTTTTTGTATGTACCTACGCGGCGACTGAGTTGGAGTCAGGTGAATGACACCAAAGCCTTAATGACGAACGCGTGTTCCTGAGTGGCACAATGATGTCCCCTGGGTAGAATGGGTAGAGAGAGAGAGAGAGAGAGAGAGAGAGAGAGAGAGAGAGAGAGAGAGAGAGAGAGAGAGAGAGAGAGAGAGAGAGAGAGAGAGATGACCTTCTTGTGTGCCACTTAGAAGTGATCACAGGCCCAGCCGCATGCCACAGATGATCACACAGAGACAGACAGACAGACAGACAGACAGACAGACAGACAGACAGACAGACAGACAGACAGACAGAGGCAGCACAAAGATGTCCGAAATATTCTGCAAATCAAGGACAGTGAAGACGATGTGGGACTGATTGCACCACATGTACGATCGTGTGTCATCGTCGAGCTGAACTTTATGTTAATTGTATAACTATATGTTTTTTTCCCTTGCAAAGGTCTCGTATAGTCATGATGTTTGTTTCAAAAGTAATTTATTTTCCTAATTTAAGACTTAATTGCAATTTGTTGTTTCTGAACCACAACATGACCCGGAGAGATTAATTTAGCTCAGCCGTGTGTTATAATCAATAAGTCTTTAAATTATCAATTTGTACGACTATATTTTAAACTAATAACATGTTTGCTTGTTTTTGAGAGAGGCTTACGTTTAAATTAGCAATTTTTTGTTTTGAAAAGTTATTATTTTTAATGAAGAAGATAATGTATCTGCCTAGTAATTAAATTACAGTCGACAATAAAACCATAGCACTGCTGCTGGACAGCCACACACACACACACACACGTACTGCTGTGAATGGTGATTGTTTTCCATTTCTGACACTTTCGGTACAGAGTTATTGGCACTTTGGTAAAGATGAGCCAGTTTTTAAAGCGTAAAATGAAGCGCGTAACAAGTTAAAGTGCATGGTTTCCTGAGTATTTACATTCAGCAAAAAAATAAGTTCTGTTTTTTCTTTGCGTAGAATATGAGCTCATTTACACGCGTTATCCTACTATACTACTATAGATTTTATGGCCCCTCTCAGCTTCTCAGATCAAGTGTGGCTGTGCTAAATGTTAAAGGCTCGCCGCGTTAGCGAGGGCGTGTGCTAACGGCAACCTAACTAGGTCAAACTAACCCACCGCGAAGAACAAAACTCGGGAAAACTTTGCGTCGTAGAAGCCATCACGGGAGGGGTGGGGGGGGCGGCGAGGGAGAACAAACAATGCGCTTGTCACAAACCTGACACCTTTCTCCTTTTCCACAGGAGGAGGAGGAGGAAGGAGGAAGGAGGAGGAGGCGAACAAGGAAGAAGAAAAAACATCTCCAAAGCAAAGCTGCGTTTCATTGTACTGAAGTTTTTTTTTCTCTTTTTCCAGCCCTGCCTATCGTTGCAACTCAAATCAACATTTGCCTTGTCAACGACATCCTGGCAAATTGCCACACATTAAGGGGAAGTGCAGGAGGCCTGCTGTTGGGAGCGGATGGGGGCGAGGTGTTGATGCTGGTGATTTTATTTTTGTGGGGGGGGGGGGGGGGGGCAGTGTGTAATGCATGATGGTCCCAAGGGCATCGGAGGCAGGAGGGGCGCGATGCTAAAATAGCTCCTCGCTCACACTCCGTGAGCAAAGGATAGGGATGTTGGTTTGAAAGGTTCCTGTTTTTCAAACCCATTAAAAAAGAGAAGAAAAAAAGAAAAGAAAATTCAATTAAATTTAAAATAAAAAACGGAGCTGTTTTTTTGGTCTTAGCAACCCGTAAAAATACCTGATTAAACCCATCGTGGTCTCAGACAAAAAAAAAAAAAGCGTCATCGCAATTGCAGAGACAAAAGGAATGTCGCTCAGTATGTTCTACAGTATGTTCTGTTGTGCTGTGTACATTTCAAAGAAGGTGGAGTTGGTTTGTTTTCAAAGTGGGGGCCGCGGTTCCCCTGTGGACCCCCCAGGGTGCATCAGGAGCCCAATTAGAAATAAGAGGAAATAATAACTACATAGTATATCGTCGGTGTCGGGCAGAAACCTCTTATCTTCATATTCTAACTTTTAGTTTTTGTAAATTAATCCCCTAATTTATCATACCAAATGCAGCGTCACACAAAAACATCAAAAGTAGCAGATCTACAAGCTTTTGAGCTTGTAGATCTGCTACCGTTGCTGCTTTTGAATTTGAGTTTTGGACTTTTTTCTATCCGGAAACCCAGACACAATATATAATAATAATAATAATAATAATAATAATAATAAGGGTAATAATAATAATAATAATAATAATAATAATAAATAAATAAATTACAATCAAACATTTCAGTTTAACCACTTTCAGTTTCAACTATTTTGTGGCATATAAAAAATTCTCACAGAAAAAAAAGCAGCAACTCTATTGTCCTTTGCAATAGTGGGGACACAGCCGGAGCCTATGGCTACTTGGAGGTCCTGAAAAAAGTTTGAGAACACCCCTGCTCTAAACTACAGTACACCTAACACTAAAAAACACAGGGAGGGAAAAAAAAGACCCCAACCTGGCCCCTGCTCATGAAAATTTGTCACAAACCCCAGCGTGACAGTGACACTGATACAAGAAAAGGGAAATCTCACGGCCGTAATGCAGTGTGTGATTCACACGCGGGCTCCCAGTCTCAAGACATTTTCTTTTTTTTCCCCGGTGTCTTCTGCCCCCTTCTTACTCTCTTTTGTATTCCACGTGTAGGAGCGTCTTGCCCAGACATTGCGGCGTGAGCGCCCACAAAGGAGTAATCGCCGGCGGAGCAAATTCATCTGTTTTGCGATAACGGCCTCCGTTTTCCCCGAGAAGTTGTCCGACACCTCGCCTCTGAACTGCTCTCTTGATAACTGCAGAACTACGGACATTAAGTCTGTTTGGGGTTCAAAAATAAATAAATAAAAAGAAAAGAAAATCCTTCCCTATATGTATGGAAATATGTGTAGAAAGGCCCCATAACCACAAACACCACACGCTAGAATGGACTGAAACCCTCGAGATGGAAGAAATACATATATGTAGAAATACTCTGTTACTTGAGTAAAAGTACAAAAGTATTGGTATCAAAATGTACTTGAAGTACCAAAAGTAAAAGTACTAAAATGTTTGAAAATAGCAGATCTACAAGCTCACGCGTTGTGAGCTGGTAGATCGGCTATTTTCAAATAGTCTATGTATAAAATGGGGCTAAAGTGGTTAATGTATGTTTTATAATATATTCATTTATATCTGCAAAGTAAATAGTAACTAACATTTTCAAATAATTGTAGTGGAGTAAAAGTACAATATTTGCCTCTGAGATGTAGTGGAATAGAAGTAAAAATACCTCAAAATTGTATTTAAGTACAGTACTTGAGTAAATGTACTTAGTTACTTTACACCACTGCCTGAAAGTCCATCGTTTTCAGTTTGTATATACAGGGACCCTCGGCCTCCCGTTGTTACGGCGGGGGTCCCACTCGTCTGCTGCTGCAGAGTCGACGTCTCTGCATCTGAAACAATGCCACCCGAGACAGATCACGCACGACTCTGATTGTAATGTAATTTTGACACAAAGCCCCC